>NT_177249.1:0-15036 GCF_000188095.3 Bombus impatiens | reverse complement strand
GACGCCTCGACCGCTCGAACCGGCTCTCGTCGGTCTGCCATGCAATTTCTGTGTTCGCACTTTCGTGACTCACGGCGTAGTGCAAATTAAGCTTTTTTTTTTATTTCCTTCAGATTGAAACTTGTAACGTGACTATAGTATCTTGTAGGTTTGACGGAACGAGGACGAGTTACACGAGGCGATAATACTACGTGTAATTAGTTTATGGCGTACTATCGCGAGCTATAACTTGGGACAGATAAACGTGTTGCGATCTTCGAATATTTTACGACTTCTTTACGCTGTTCTTTCATCCATTCGTTGGTCCTTTCTCGTAGTTCTCCATCGATGAAAAAAATATAATCTCACAGAGGTGGAAAAACGCTCTTATTAGTATGCACGATATGTCGTTCGAATTTCGTGTTGAATTTTCTTACAGATCCTTTCTGTTTGCTAAAATGGCAACAAGATGATATGGAAATTCGTGGATCACAGGGGAGATCGGATTGTCCCTTTAATTAAAGCAACGACGCTTATCCCTCGAAAATGAAATACTTCCGTAATTCTATATGGATGTGTTCATGTATAAATGAAATAGAGTCCCTGCGGTGGCCAATTAGCAGACGCATTAAGCAAGCGGTCGCAAGTTACGATAATCATAAACTTGCTGGCCTAACGAGATGACTGGACAGAGTCCAGCGACGCGGACTTTTAACGCCGGCTATTCTGCTCCCGGTTAATCAGCCGCCATGGTAAACCTAACCCTTACAAGTTTGTGGGACAATCCGTTTATGCATATTACTGTTCTAAATGTAGCGCTTGGTTATAGGACTTCGTATCTTATAAAATTTAATGCCGTTACGTGCAAGATCGTGGCAGGGTGAATCTGCGTTGTCGTAACCACGATGCTCCTAACTATTTCTCTCGTTACTTTCTTCCTATACTTTCGTTATATTCTCTGTGAAATACTGATTTCTGCAAATAAGCGAGTCTCGCGTCGTATAGTCAGCGGGAAAGATATATCGAAGTTATAAATCAAATAAAATAAAAAGAGCGTCGAGTAACGACAGAGCATCGATATAGCAGTTTCTGAAATTGCACGCGTCCTATGCAAGTTCCTTGAATAGGCTGGAAAAGCCCTTACAAAGTTTCACTAAAATCTGTACGATGGTACGTTCTTGTTAGTTCCTCTTTTAATTTGCGATTGTTAAAAATTAAGACGCACGTTTTACATACCGAAACGCGCAATTTCCAGTTGGCATCGTACAAGTTCGAAGAGTCTGGTTCGGTCGGTCAAGTCGTTTCGCTTCAAGTAACTGGAATTCAAGGTTGTGGTCGTACAAGTTGCTTAACTCGAACGCTTTCAATTGAAACAGCTTGAAACGTCCGTGAACCTGTTGTTCGAGTGATTTCAATTGCACGTTGTATTCGTATAACGTTTCGAATTGTTTGTTTCGATATCACACACGTTAACTACAAACTGTTGACGAATCTTACAGCTTCGCTCTCTTTCATCGACCGTATGAATTTTGGTTGTAACATAAAGGAGCCCGTGAGATCGTCGACGACCATTCGCGACGCAGAAAATCGAGCGTTCGTCGATGGCCAGGCACGACCACCTCTCTCAGAATCTAAAATTCCGGAGGTATCGACGTCGAATCGTCAGGGAAAACCGCAAACACGAGTTTCGTGTAGCACGAAATCGCTGACGTGATTGGTCAATGTGCCAAGATTGGACTAGGTCAGTGTTGCGGAACACGGTGAATACGTGCAACCGGACCAATGAGTTACCCTGGTGATCTACAAATGTAAGAAAAATGAAATCTCTTTGAAGCGAAATTACCTAGTTTCTCGTCAAGCACGCTGATCATATCGTTCCCTAATCCTATGAAACACCAAAGAAGCTATCGCTGAAAATCTGAGCAAAAACAGAAGATCAAATGACCAGTCAGATTTCTGAAATTCGCGTAGAATTCATCCAGATTTCCCCAAGATAAATCTCGATCTGCGACGTTCGTGCGAAATTTAGGGCACGCTTCGTAAATTTAGCTTCTTATGCACGACGTCGCGCGGGTACGTGACGCTTTAAACGCGAACCTCTCTTTCTCTCTCTCTCTCTCTCTCTTCAGCTTTCGAGAGAAAGAAAACGCGAGACGAGGCGAACCTGTCGACGTAATCCCGCCTTAACAATCTGTCGATAATAGGCCTAGAGGGTCATCGAGCGAGAGGAAAAAAAGGAAACGAGGGATTGGCCAGGGTGCCAAGATCCAGCGCAGCTGGGTCAGGACGTCGAGAGGGTTGCTCCCGTTAACGTTCGAACGACGCCGGAAAGGAACACGGCGAACAGCTGGATGCTAACCGGAGGAACGACTAGAAGTTTGCCACGGTTGTGTTCATAATTTTCTTCCTGTTCTCTGCAACCTCCGGTACCATCATGGCGACGAGAATGGGACAGTGGCCAGCTTGCCAACAACCGATGATATTTGGCAACCGATTAGGCGCGCTGTTAATTAATTTTTCCCTTACATTTATTTCATTCGTGAGTTGCATCTAACGTGGAACAGTCTACGAAAAGACGTTGGTCTCTCAAGTAAAATTTTATAGGATGGAGACTCGATTTCTTCGAGGATCGTGGCTCCTGAAACTACGAAGATAAGAAGAAGCTTCAGAATTTACGATATTACATTAGATCTGTTATTTTTGGAACGGTACCTTGGAGTATCGCATTTTTTCGCTATTTTTTGCTTTGGCTGTTTCTCGTTGTAAGAGACGGTAGCATTGTTATTTACATTTTTTTAGTAATCTCTTGACATGGAAAGTCTAAGACTTATCATACTTGATGAATGCAATGGATTGTGTTGCGATACTGGAATGCGGTTATCGATCAAAGAGTGCTTAATCGAGCCGGAGCTACGAGTTGGCATATTAATTCTCGTGCTTTGATACGTGACATGATTAGGACAAATCAACTTATATCGTGTGTATCATGAAATAAAATATACTTGCGATCTAGTTAAAATGAGCGTTCGATGAGCGGAGGTCTAAGATCAATAATTATCTGCTTTCGAATCGCTCGATAAAATTACAGTTTCCTTACAGAATGTAGTCATTCTGGTTCCACGGTATTTAACAGCCAGGGTAGTGCGTTGACACTTTGTTTATTAATTTAGACTGGATACTCGATGTTCGCGTACTTGCACGCTAGCCATACGGTTACTCGACTACCTGCTATTCTATATTTATTTGTTTTACTTTTACGTAACTGTCAGTTGCAACCGAAACGATCGAACAGTAAAAAGGAAGATTAGAATTTCCTGCTGAAAGCTCGCAACGGTACACGTTTACACGACGTGAGAGGAGAAAAAATCAGGCGACGAATTAAAGCGCGAGAAACACGTTCGCGGAAACGATTTTCTTTATCCTCTTATGGCCTGATTGAATTATGCGTCAGCATGCGTTATCGTGGCGTTTTGTAATTGAAAGAAAAGCGATACAGAATATCGTTTCTAATTAAGATAAACAAGCAGCGTGATTCGCGATAAAGAGTGAAAGTGGTAGCCGCGATCTCTTGGTCTGACGGTTATCGACGAGTATTCGCCCATCTACGGCGAGCTCGTCGCCCGACAAATTCGACCGGATAATCACGGTGACACCGGTGAAAGTGTCCACTTTATGACTGATAACAACGACACGACGAACTGGCATACACGTGGCGATATTTTCCACCGATCGAAAGGGGAGAAAGTGCGACTATGTTGCGCGTTAATTGCAGTCGATGGAATTTTGATTTACGGCCGGCGATTGTCTGTGACATAACTGGGTTGATTAGCAGCCAGGGCGGATCGGTGACTTCAAAGATCGTCTTTAACGCTATTTTCGAATCATCTTTTTATTTAGCGCCCGGTATCGAGGACAGCGTGGAATTTTAATATCTGCTTTTGCGCTCTGATTGATGAATCTTTGATGAAGAATCCTCCTTTGTCCTTTTTATTAACGAAGTTATATAGACATTGCGTGAGACGAGCAGAAACAGCATTCGCAACTTTCTGGCGCTGCTATTTATCGAAAACAACGAAGAACGTGTAATCACGATGGATTCTGAGAGATCGTTCGCTCGAATTGTCGTATCGAAAATTGTACCATATTTCTCAATTAACGCGTAACGTTTAATTTTCATTGTAATCGGACGTCCAATAAGATATTGATAGAACGAGGACATCTGGCAAAATTTCCTCCATTACCTGACGACCCTAGACTTTGCTTTATTCATCGGCTATAAATAACGTGCCAGACTTGAAGCAACGAATGGAAAACGCGTGTCATGTAATACGAGACACGCAAGGAATATCCGAAATTACGTCGATCTACGACTCACAAATATAGATCAGCTCTATATTTATTATATTTCTCTATCTATTCTCTATTTATTATAAATCATATTATATTTTTCACATAAAATTGACCATTTCTTTTCTCTTAGAGTCCATATCGATTAAACGTTTTATAACCTCGCTAGATGTCTTAGACCCTCGTTTCCATCATTCTGTAGAATTCCAGTGCAACAGAGACGTAACATTTTTCAAAAATAATAGAGAAAGAACAAGTCTGGAGTGTGGAAAATCGTGGCGTAGACTCGATCAAGCTCTTGCCGGAGGATCAATTAGATTAAAGGAGAACGTTAGAGAGGCGGCTGGTCGTTATCGCGTTTTCGCGACGAGGCGAGAACAAGGAAGTTCTGAAATCGTTTCGGGACCAATTAAATCCAGACAATGTCCAGATTACCTTTCCTGAGCTCTCGTTACTCCATTTTGCTAAGAGAGGAAGAAGAAGCCGAGTTGCTTCTTGACGAGCACACCACTCTTTGATCGACTCGTTTAAATCGAGCTTGCATTCTCCCTATTTTTTCTTTTTATCCTCCGCTCGATGAAAAGCAGCAAAGAACAAAATACTAACGAACGCTCGTGGCGTGGTAAACATTGGAAGAGCTGCACGCTGGGAAATAATAGAAAGCAAAAACGAGTTCGATGGAAAACGTAAAATCCGATAAATTCTGGGTGTATCCACAGTGGTTTCCCGGGTCTGCGAGCTTCGAATTTCCACGTCGAAAACGAGTGGATCGTTCAAACAGAACTAATCCACGATTCGCTCGATAATCACCGTACTGCAATCCTTTGTCCAAAAATTTTCTCCACCTTTATCGAGCCACGTCTTTCTATAAAACCATCTTCTCAGGGGAAGAAAAAAAGAAGAAAGTAAGACGAAGGAACAAGTAAACGCCGATAGAATTAACGAGAAGTTCCAATTTAAACGAGGATCGCCAGGTTCGATCAATTTAAACCACGATATCGATCCTTTGATTCGTTGTTCTAAATACTGCTGGTTGCCGTGATAAAGTATTCAATCGACGAGGACCACAATGGCAGCCGATCCGATGATTTTTCCAATCTCGGCTGTTCGCGGGTCGCGGGCTCGCGTATTGTACGAGGCCTCTTCGCTCATTGTCCACGGAGGTCGTTATCATCTCCATTCGACGGGGAATAAGAGTCCTTTGAAAGGTTCGCCGAGGAGAAAAGGAGGCCGACGGTTGTGCGAGTAGCGAGGATGCGTCGCCAAAGTAACGAGGTCTACACAGCAGGAGGAACGGGGTTAGGCCGAGAACGTAACACGTGATTTATGGAACGATTTCCCGTAGCCCCAGACTTTATCTACCTTGAAACTTATCCACCGTGAGAGCAAGAGCGGTTTCTTAACGTTGAATCTCTCGCGAAACAACTTCTGTCTTCTCTTTTTAAACGTATTTTCTTTCGTCCGGACTCTAGCCGAGAAACCATCCCTCGGTCGAGGTGGCCACGTCAATGTAATTAGTTGGATCGTAATAATCATAAGGAACTGTCGTAAAACTAAGCATTTCGATTTGATTTAAGTGGTACAAAACACCTTGCAGTCAAGATCTTTCTTATGGTTATTGGTCCATAAAAAGTGGGGAAACGTGGGTTTTCACTGTAAGCGATGGTGGGGCGACCAACACCCAGCAAGAGTTTTCCTCCTTCCGCGACAGCTTACTTTAATGGGTCTACGACTGCAGGTCAGTCAACATCTCTGCATTGGGTTCACTACTTTAACTCTGTCGACATTCATTATATATCATAATGTTCATAATATTCATTAACTATATCTACTTTTGATAACTCATCTAATTAACATATATATGTCAAATTAACACATATATATTAACATATATATTGTCATTAGGATTAGGGGCGTGTAACGAATCTTCCTTTGGATTGGACATTGTTGTTATGCGATAGAGAAGATATTTACTAGTGAAAATATGATTATTACAGAATTTGACAAGTAACCGTGATAATTAGATACTCGAGATGCTACTGACAATGATCTTAGGTTCAATAACGAATCCACAGTCAACGGGATAGCAAGTGCGATTTCTTGCAAAGTCTAAGTCGAACTGAATTTACTGGTCCACGGTTCAAGTGTGACTCAACTTACTTGTCCACAGTTCTTGGACTGAACTGCCAGTCCAAGTGGAACTGCACTTATATACTTTTCTCCGTACCTCTCTGTACCCCACAACTATATTTTTAAGAAGAGCTATACAATTACTCCATACCTTTGTTAGGTAAAAACGTCCACCCCGTGGCCGTGACTACGTTCAGCGACCCGTTGTGTCACTTCGAGTCCAAGCCCACCGCCATAAATCTCGGCACACGTAATCGGATTAAATCATAAACAACTACTTCTAAGTTTTATTATTTAGGTACAGCTATAATGAAAGATCTAGACTAAAGTATTGGGGATCTTCCCGAAAATTCCAAAAGAGAAGCCCCGATGTTCTTTCGTCTCCGTCATATATACACGCAACGAGCGTAATCATCTTGTCTGCAATTGTTGTTGGAATAAAGAACACATTATAATCTGTTACCTTAGCGTTATAAAGCATTCGACTAACTCTAACGTCACAAACGAAATAGGAGATCGATCAGTTTCGTAGCGTCGATTGTATATCGTAACGGGAATTTACGACTCCCGTTGACGCGCTTATGGTTGAAAATACACATTTCAACTATTAAATTGATAGACGTACGAAGATCGCGGAGAAGACAGGGCAAAGATCGATCGATTGCATATTACCAAAACTGTGTTTACGTTGGTTGATTCTCTTGAAAGATACTTTTGCATCAGAAATAATCGGTTTCAAACCTCTCCAAAAGCATCGATCTCCGGGTATTATTGGCAACTAAGTGATTGCTGATTTTGTCATTACCATCCGATGACAAGTTGGCACATTTTGCTCAGCCCCTGTGCTAATCCTCGTAATATTATAGAATGAAATACAAAGGCGTGGAGAATGCAAGAGCTTTCGTTAGCGGGACTTTTAGACCGACCAGACTTAGTAGCTTCGCCCTTTGCGTAATGAATAGCGCATTTCGCGATACTTAAGTGCATGTTCACGAATATAAAGTATGCACGACGTCGATTAACCTTTGATTCAAGCAGATAATCTATTAGAGGAAAGAGGAATGCGACAGGTATACGAAAAGAGCGTACGTGCATGAGAAGAGGCTGAACGCTTTGGAATTTCGTAATTTACACGGACAGATTCGATGGATCGATTGTCTTCAACGCGACAAGTGTAAGTTGGTGTCACGTGCTGGTCGTGTTTGCACGAGCAAACGAACGAATGCATCGAGGTGGAGTCCGGTCGTGCACTTACACAGCAAATATTTCACGCGGAACCTCGAATCTAGTACGATAGGCTTTGAACTTGCGAATATAGCGGGCTGGGTGTGTCTGTCAACAAGCTCCTTCAGAACGCGGTCCTGTTGGCTCGTCGGCAACTCCCCGCAGATGTATGCGGTTGCAAAACAAGATTTCCTTGTTTAAGCACCGCTGAAACGCTTCCAGCCATTCTACCGTGCAAACTGGTCCGCTTCTTTGTTATTTCGTTACGATTATTTCTGCAGAATGCAAAGTAGATCGTAACGTGCGTTTCTACGCTCGTGCACGATTTTTCGTAAGAAGTCTCCAACGCTTTCTAAACTCGAAGGCTTCCCGTGTGAGGCACGACATCTCGATAACAGAGTTTCAAAAACCAGTCGTTTACGAGAGCTGCGAATATTTCGATTCGTGCGATCATTTGTGCTAAAGTTGATGTACATTTTCTTGAGAATACGCAGTGCTCGACTTACGATTTATTATTTTTTATTCTCACTATAACGAATATGCAGATCGTTTTTAGAAAATTGCAATATTGCGACGTTCTCAAAAAAAAAGAAAAGAAGAAAAATGCAAAATGGAGGAAAGCATAAATCGGTGATATCAGAAAGGAAATATTTGAAAGTTCGTATTCGTACAACAACAGGTGGAAGCGTATTCTGAAACGCTTACGTACAAGATATACGTTACGACTACACGCTACGGTAATCGTAGTTGCACCAAATTCTAATTAACTTTTTAATGACAGAAATGGAAGCGCGTTGGTAATTTTCCTGCATATTCCTAGAAAGCAGGAAGTCGTAAGCGGAGGAATCCAATCGATTTTTCGCACAAAAGCCGAACTCCATTCGATCGGGATAATATTAGAACGCTGTTAGTTGTACTAATACCAGCGCGAATGGCAATAGGATGCTGGCAACGACTTTCTTCCAATAACAATTTCTATTTCGAACGAGCACCGCAGGGTTTAACCTTTTTCGCGACTTCGTTTATTTCTAAATCGCTCAGTGTCAAGCTATTTCCTGGCCGAAACGAAATTTACGCCCCGAGGGAAAATGGAGTTCGCGGTGTCGCGATGTCGCTTGAAAATTTCCCCACTCACTGACTCATCCGCCGATGATTGCGTTGCCCGGCCATCGTCGGCCACAGTAAAACCAACGTGCACGCCATCCCATTGATATATGGCCTGTTTAACTGGTATCTGTTACTCGAATCCGCAAACACGATTCGGTTGTTATCGACAGAATGTAAAAGATCGTAAACATTTTGCCGGGACCGCGTCATCGTGGAAATTATGGCTGATAAGTGGCGAATTAGCGCGCGAGATATCCATTGCCCGTCGTAACCGCGATCGTAGATACGCAACTGTTGCTGAAATAGCTTTAGTTTCGCAGAAATCAAGCTACCCATCCGATAATAAAAATCGGAAGAGCGAAGTATCGAACTATAAATCGTTAACCTTGTTCCGTAAAAATTTCCAAATTTCGTTGGCTCCATCAGACTTGGATTAGCTCGCAGAGAATTGATTTAGCCTAGTCAAACGTTTCTAAACGATTCTTCCTCTGCATCTTCTTAACATCTTTCTAGCTCCACGATTCACGTTCGATTCTTCGAAAAGCAGACGAATAATCTCTTAGCCTCTGCATAACTTATTTAGAATCTACAAAAAAGGCCATTGTGATAACGATACGGCAATTTACTGTTCCTCGGCGTATTCATCCTTTAAGTAACTTGTTCCATGAATATCTTTTCGCTTATCGCCCGTACGAAGATCTTAGAATAAACGAACGAAGAAGGAAAACACGACACGAAGAAGAACATAACTTTAACTAGCTATCACGGTGGAAAGATGAAAAAGAAAAATTAAGAGAAAAAGATGTAAACGCGTAATCACTGCTGAACGTGTATCGCTTGGTGTATATAGAGCGTCGCATAGGGTCGGTACGAAGGTCCCGCTACAGACAATTTCAATTTATTTTCCCTTGGGCGGAACGGAAATTAAAATCGATCATTGCTCGGCCGTATCTCCGCGGGATCGTTTCCCCGTCCTCTCTTCAGCCTTTCTCCGGCCTCTGTCTTCATCTTGCTGCTATCGAGACGCCTCGAGATTGCTCGCTACCCGACGAGAAACTCACCTAAATAAATAATCGCGCTGAAATTCAATCGGCGGGTTATTCGGGTCACTCGACCTTCGTCCATCGATCGGTCCCCGTTTTACGACCGGAATCTCGCTGGAATTGCACGTCCACTTTCGTTTCTGCTGGTGGGACGGAGACGCGTCTAATATCCTGGCCTGCGGAACAGCGAATGTGTGGTGGACGTCGCGTGGACCTGCTTTCGCGACGAGGTTTCAGTTTCATCCGGAACGAACAACCAGCGGGCCAGCTTTTAACGATGGTTCTCGAACTTGGTGACAGATGTTACGATCGCGTTAAACTCGCTGTACGATTTCAAGATTTCAAATCGATAGATCGCACGTTTTACGTTGTTCGTGAATTACGTGCTTGAAGCTTACGATACGCAGGAAAGAAAGATTATCGAACGGATTAATTCTTAACGAGGTGGCTCGTCTCGATTCCAAGTTTATGCTAATTAGTTGGATTAAGCCGAAGATTAGCGTATCATATTATCGACTAGGAAAAGCGACGCTTTCAATGTTCCGCATCTACGACAAGGTTTAGGCTACGCGGAAAAGAGCATAGAAATAGGTACGTGTATCCAAGAAATTTGCTGAGCTCCCGAATCCTGAAGTATGTCAAACACGATATAAAAACCCTTTGAAGTTGCAGCCTCTGGTGTCCTAATTCCAACACACACACGGATAACACAGCATCCACTTGCAAGGACGAGAATTACCCAGAAACAATTAAGCGCGTTTCGATGTTCGATGATAGGCTGCTGCAGCCTAAACGATCGGAGCTCGTGCATATGCATGGCGGATCGGTGATCGGCGCCGTGTTTCGTCGCGAGCGATTCCTCGAATGGGGCGGACTTTCAGCGAGTAAAGAGGGAGAGGCGTTGAATAAAAATGACCGTCGAAGCCAGAATTGAACCGGAGGATCAAAGAGGATTCGCGGACAAAGCCGGGCAACGGTGTACGCGATAGAACGTCCAAACTCCCATAAAAAAATCGATCGGCGAACACGCGTCCGGCGATAATTCGACGGCGTCCTCTAGAGCAGCCTAATGGAGGGCCAGCCGGCAAACTCTTTCGAATTCCAATCGGAATGGACGACTGGACGTTTCAATCGAGCTGCGGGGGAACGCCGACGATTTGCTCGGTTTTAAACGAACAGAGGCAGAGCACTAAGAACGAACAAAGAGAAGAGAGGATGAAAGGGTGGTACAGTTAGGGGAATGGGGCAGCACCGCGTGACCGAATTAATTATTGGTTTTTGCAACTCTCCCCTTGGCCTTTTTGTCTCTTGGTATCGTTGCGTGATCTCTCTGTCTGTTCTTCCGTTTCCGTGCTACGATTTCTACCGCTATTTCTGTCCCTTCTTGGGGGACGAAGCAGCAGTCACGTTTAACCCGCGCAAAAAGGGGAGAACAAGGCAAAGTATCGCACAAAGCAAACGCTGTGTCCCCTCTAAGCTCGTCTAACCCTTCCATTTCGCTCTTTCATCCTTCCAGTTTCCCCCATTCTCTGTCGTCTCGATCGTTCGTCGTCGTTCCACTTTGACCTAAGCTCTCGCAGCTTCTTTTTTCTTCGTCTCCGTTGCTCGTTCTAAGTGTCTACGCTCCTGTGGCCTCTGGTATCGGTGTAAGGGTCTGCTCTGAGCCGCATTGCCTCGTTTTTCACCGGCTCTCGTCCCCTCGTGTCGACGTCGTGGCGACGACGTAGCGACGATAAGACCGCCACCGAAGAAATCGTTATCACTCGCGCGGAGGAATGTAAAAAGTACGTGGCCACCGTGCTGGAAGCACGAGCTGTCGTGACTGCGCGGTTTTCCGCTCCGTTTTCTTAAATATAAATCACCAGGAAATGTATCTTTGGTGATATTAACCTTGGAACTCGGCTCCGCCGCGTCACAAATATTCCCAAATGCGGAGAACCAAGCAAGCTGCTGAGTCTTCTTTTTCTTTCCTGCACGTAGAGGTGGAAATTTCGAACGACTCGGTCGTGATGGAACATTTTTCTCGATAACTTGTCCGTCAGGTACCCGAAATGGGTTTCGCAGCGAAGTCGACCGACGTTTTCGACGCACGACTGAACAAGAATTAGCTCGTTTCGGGTCTGTTTTCTATCGTAGATCTTCCATTCTTTCGCTACAGCTATCTATGCTGTAAATCTATCTCCTAATAGGTATATATATATAGAGCTGTATAGATGGCAATTTTATAAGAATAGATAAAACAATATTTCTGAAAAATTTCATTAATGAGAAAATACGAATTTTAACTAAAATTGCGTTTACGATACGACTTGAAACGAGGACACACGTAGATGGACAAGATGATTCTCCTTTTATCGTTTCTCTGGCGAACTACCACGAAGGACGAATGTTCCGAGAATGTTTCGCACAGACGACTGTACTGTGCGAATACTTTGAAAATATTTTTACGGTCGTCGACGATACAAATATTCGACGTACAGCAACGAACGCGGCGGAAACATATTCCGCCATTATCCTTAAAACTGTTCAATACCCGTGTACCGCTGCTCCACTCCTGAAAACGCTATAAATTGCCCGGACCAACCACCCTTTCATCTCCGCGATCCTTTTGTTTCGCTGACTCTCGACAGAAATTTCCAGCTTTTCACCGCGAATGCGAGAGAAAGTGGGTGTTCCAACGACGGTTTGTTTTACACTTTTCCACCCCTCGATATCAACCCTCTTTTACCCTTCCGCCACCTTCCATCTTCTTCCCTAACCTCCGTTGTCCGTGCAGCCGGCTTTCCAACGACCGGCCGACGTCGCGATCCTGGCGGTCGTGCGCCGCAGTGGCCGTAAAAACGCCGCAGTGCAGAGCACGAAGGACTTTGGAAAACGCTTTGGGGTGAGCGTGACCCAGATGCCACGAGCCTCGTCGAACGATACGCGTTAAAACACGTGTCAGATACACGGGCCGGCAGTCGACGAGGAACGCAGCTTCCAATGCGAGCCATTTTTCCTCCTCGGGTTTTAGCTTCCATTGCTTTCTTCCTCTACCGTCCGTTTTTTCCACTTTCTTTATCCGCACGAACACGCGTATTAGCGAATCGTACATTTCGTCCGATTTTTCTCTCCTCTTTTTTCTTCGTTTTCCTGTTCACAATGCGTTGGTCGAAAAGCAGCGCGAGTGTGTCATTCCTTTGAAGCTGGATGAACGGTGAATTTCGTATCTCTTTCCTTTTTATGTACCAATATATTTTTATTCTTTAATTTGTACTTTACAATTTGTCCAGCTGGATATTTGGTAAATACATTTCGTATCTATCCGGAGATTTTTGAAAGATACCTCTGTCTGATTTGCCTGTAAGTGTTTCAACGTTCGATAACGCAGACTTTCTTATTGAGAACTTGAGCTTTTATTTGGAAGGCGTTCCCCGAGTTAATAGAATTTTAGTCCGATGTTTCTCTTGAATTTCAATTGCACTCTATAAGATTTGGTACAGAGACGTGGAAAACTTTCGGTGTACGTATATGCGCGATATCATTCGTAACAATCGTGGATTAAATAAAAGCAGGAAAATGCGGGAAGGTTACTCGTCGGTGTATCATAACAGAAAACAGCAGTCATAAATTATGCAGAATTTAATGCACTCTAAAAATAGGTAGGTCAGAGTTCTCACGGGAGATAGCGTGTTTAAGACGTTGCCGCGGACAATAAAGCGAGAAGCTGTCGGATCGCATCATCGTGTCCCGTTAGACTGGAAGAAACCCGCGGCGAGATGATCGTTTTGTCCCGCTGCGCGTAGCGTAGCCAACAAAGGCGACGGATTAATTTCCGCGAGCTCCATAACGAGAAATCGATTAATTAGCAATGGCCAGCGTGATAGGTGAAGAACGATCGGGGATACGGCGAAGAAGAACAAGCGAGTGAGACACGACGAGAGGGAATTAATTATCCGACCGGTGAGGCGCGATTAAACTCGTGTTCCAGTCGCCAGACAATTCCACCTCGTGTCGCTATTATTCGCCGGATCGAATATCGTCGTCCGCTGGATCCGGACTTTGCTGTGCTCGTTGCGTTTTATACGTTTGCGTAAAACATGGGAGCGAACGACGACGCATAAATCTTCTCGATGGACGAATTGGAAAGGAACTTTTGTAGTGAAGTGGATATTATTATTGAGTTGGATTTAGAGTTAGAAAAATGTATCTAAATACATAAAACATAAAATCTTACTGTTAAAATTCTTCTTTAAGTATTAATGGTGTGTACAGTATAAGAAAATCATCCGAGTTGAAATAATAATAACTCTATCGAACTTAATTCTAACTTCTGCAATTTATGTAAACTAGCAGAAATTAAGTACTTTGTATAGCATGTAATTTTAAATTGTATGATCGTACAACAGAGAAATTATAGTTCTTAATAAACCGGTCTTGTTCTATTATACTGTATATACCCCTTGCTTCTATGCAGCACTTAAGATCAGTGTGAATATACCTAATTCAGAATAGAAATAAAGGATATTATTATTAAACATGTTGGTTGGTTTGTTAACACTTTGACTGCCACGTTGGTCATTGGTGACCGGAGCGCTTCAACTTCTTATAATTGTAAAAATTGAACGAAAATTGAATTATAACCGATAAATAAAAGATACTTTGAAATAAAAAGTGCCCCATTGAACGATTAAACATTTTTACTAGAACATCAATAAAAAAGAAAATGAGAACGAATCTTGCATCTAACGGTGCACTGTGTTTGCATCCATATCTTTGTGGGCTAATCTACGAATATTATTATAAACACACCTTGGAAAATAATCGTAAATGCTGCTATATAATCGTATAATTGAAGTTAGAAGTGTGCACATACCTTACTATTATACATAGAACGAGCAAATACTGTTTACTAATATCTTCTACACGTTTCGACGATATATTCTGCGCGTTTTGCTTACGACGAAACAACGAATGCGAATGGTTCGTTGAAATAAACGAAGCCTGGTTATAATATGTCGCTATCAACAGTTATCAAGGTGCCACGGAGGTCACCCGTGACCACCAATAAGACAAACGGTCCATCGGGGAAGAATGTTGTCTTGCATCGTCAATTTATTATTAATTTGCCATTATATGCTTCGAATAATAAAAATACTCCCGTGGCGTCCTCGTGTGACTTCGGCGTGGCAGTCAAGGTGTTACAGAGACGAGTGATCAAATTGTA
>NT_177248.1:0-540 GCF_000188095.3 Bombus impatiens | reverse complement strand
TTAGTTTTCGTCAAAATCGACGAAATCTTCGCAACTTGCGAGCTATTTCCTTGTGTCGACGCTTAAGAGGTAGTGCATTGCATTGGCAGTGTCAAATGCAGTTCAATGAGCGCTTAAACCTCTTAGTTTTCGTCAAAATCGACGAAATCTTCGCAACTTGCGAGCTATTTCCTTGTGTCGACGCTTGAGAGGTAGTGCATTGCATTGGCAGTGTGAAATGCAGTTCAATGAGCGCTTAAACCTCGGAATATCTCCAACGGAAAGGAAATGACAGTTCGTTTTCGTCAAAATAGACGAAATCTTCGAAAATCGACGAAATCTTCGCGATTTGCGAGCTATTTTGCTTGTTTCGACGCTTAAACGGTAGTGCATTGCATGTGCAGTGTAAAAGGCAGTTCAGCGTGCTCTTAAACGTCGAAATGTCTCCAACGGGCAGGAAATGACAGTTAGTTTTCATCCAAATCGACGAAATCTTCGCGATTTGCGGGCCATATTGTTTGTTTCGAAGCTTAAACGGTAGTGCATTGCATTTGCAGTGTA
>NT_177247.1:0-235 GCF_000188095.3 Bombus impatiens | reverse complement strand
TATTTTGCTTGTTTCGACGCTTGAACTCTAGTGCATTCCATTTGCAGAGTCAAGAAGAGCGCTTAAACGTCGAAATATCTCCAACGGGAAGGAAATGACACTTAGTTTTCTTCAGAATCGACGAAATCTCGGGGTTTTCCGAGCTGTTTTGCTTCTCTCGACGCCTACACGGCAGTGCATTGAGATTTCAGTGTAAAATGGAGTTCAGCGAGCGCGTAAACGTCGAAATATCTCC
>NT_177246.1:0-348 GCF_000188095.3 Bombus impatiens | reverse complement strand
AACTCCATTTTACACTGCAAATGCATAGCAGTACCGTCTAAGCGTCGCAACAAGAAAAATATCTCGCCAACCGCGAAGATTTTGTCGATTTTTATGATATCTAGCCGTCATTTCCTTCCCCTTGGAGGTATTTGGACGTTTAAGCGCTCGTTGAACTTAATTTTACACTCCAATCGCAAAGCACTACCGTTTAAGCGTCGAAACAAGCAAAATACCTCGCAAATCGCGAAGATTTCGTCGATTTTGATGATATCTAGCCGTCATTTCCTTTCCCTTGGAGGTATTTCGACGTTTGAGCGCTCATTGAACGCCATCTTACACTACAAATGCAAAGCACTACCGGTTAGG
>NT_177245.1:0-396 GCF_000188095.3 Bombus impatiens | reverse complement strand
GAAAAAAATTTCGTCAACTTATCATTTTATCGCGAAAATATATATATATTCACAATGAAACATTAGTCTATGAAAAATAAGATACACAATATTTCAATTCCTCCAAAAAGCATCTCTCTAACCAAAAGAAAGTGATATTATTGCATAAAAACGTAACACGAAATAAACTAAAACAAACGTAACACGAAATAAACTAAAACAGACATACCGTAGGATTGCGTTAACCAATTACGATATCCACGATAGATGTAATTGAGAATCGACTTATCCAAGGCAGTTCTTTGCGACATGGTCAGCACGCATAATTCCAATACAAGGCACAGATACAGCTTCTTCATCGTAGGTTTTCTTGCACAATCAAATGGTCACTTTTAAGTTTCCACAGTGATATTTTAT
>NT_177244.1:0-560 GCF_000188095.3 Bombus impatiens | reverse complement strand
AGGTAACTCACGATTTTAACCGATATAAAGCCAACCTCGATGCATTAAAAACACAAATCAGTATCCTTCAATTTGAGCGACGCATAAATTCACTGAAGGAATATGGCATATCCACACTACAAATATTAGGAATCGTAGCCCTAGGACTAGGAACAATATATGTAATGTACAAATGTAAACTTTTCGAATGTCTACGCCGATCACTTCCTAAAAATGTATGTATCAAAATACTCTGCCCTACCGCTCGCGTAAACAGGATCGATCAAACATCAACAGTACCAAGGACGGTCACCGTCCAAAATATCACCAAAGACGAAGATGAGGGGATCATTCAACTTAGAAGCCCCACCAAAGCCTTAGGCTTTAGCGGAGCAAAGCGAAACTATGGAGGGGGGAATGTCACGGTGACCGTGGGAATGCAGCGAAAGGATAATTATATCTCACATATCTTAGCCATCAAGACAGTAACTAAGCAGTAACGGAATCCCCATGTGTCCGGCATCCAGTGATAATCCCTCCACAGGAACCAAACCCTTGATATAAAAATACCTCCCAAGTCA
>NT_177243.1:0-407 GCF_000188095.3 Bombus impatiens | reverse complement strand
TCCACTCTCCCGCTTCGAGTTCTCGCGTGTGTCGAGTCGTTAAGGATGGCAGAGGGATTCGACGTTCCAGACGATTCCAGACGTCGTCGTCGCCGCATCGTCTCGATCGGAGACGCACTCGCCGAGGATTTTTCCGTCGACAGTTCGATCGGTTTGCAGCGCGCAGGACGAGGCCGGATTAACAGCGATCGAAATACGCCCGAAGAATGGCGACGCGTTATCATCAGGCTGTCGACCCTCGTAATTTCGGACCTCGAGGTTCGGTCGTCGATAATATCCGGTAAATCGGCTGTACGGATTCGAATCGTTCGAACCACGGAAAGCAACTCGATGTAAATGCGACTAGATCGGTCATAGGTAAACGTTGTCTCGTTACCGACCGTTTCAAATAATAAACCGTCGATAAT
>NT_177241.1:0-211 GCF_000188095.3 Bombus impatiens | reverse complement strand
ATATGGTATAATGTTACAACGTATCACGTTATATGGTATAACGTTATGACGTATTACGCTATACGGAATAACGTCATATGTTATAACGTTATAGCGTATTACGTTATATGGTATAACGATATAACGTATTACGTTATATGGTATAACGTCAAATGGTATAATGATATAACGCATTACGCTATATGGTATAACGTTATAACGTATGACGTTA
>NT_177240.1:13485-16920 GCF_000188095.3 Bombus impatiens | reverse complement strand
AAAGCGTTCATCCCGTGACCGTGGCTACGTTCGGCGACTGACTGTCGTCTCCAGCCCAAGCTCATTATCACAAATCTCGAACAAATACAATTGGATCGAAAGACGACAATTGTTTAATTACGCCTATGATAGAATCTAGATTACGGTGTTAAGGGATTTTTCCGATGTTCCAAAGGGAAGGCTCCGATGTCTTTTCATCTCCGACATATACATAAAAGAAATATTGATAAAAGATCTCAGATAGTGAAGAATACACTATTTGTATTGTTGCTTAGCAGTGATGAAGACGTAATGGAGAAATGATTTTAGTATCGTTTGTTTTTGAAATATGTTTGAGAATGTGAGAAATGTGTTAAGACGAGTGTAACAGAATATACGTATAATAAATATAAATAAGGTGGAGGGAAGGAGAGACGATAGGTGAATAAAATGAAATTAAGACTGCGGTAATAGTGTATATGCGTATATGTTCGGGATTTGGAGTGGCCGTCAGTTTATGACTGGGACAATACATCTCCCTCTTTTCGGAGAGATCGAATTGCCTACCTCCCGAAGTTGTAAACCTTATGATACTGATCTTATTAAGAGGTTAGAAAACACCTTAAGTGCCCGATTGGTCAGGGCAAAGGTAAACAGCTGGCAATACCAGAGGATATACGCCCGCGAGAGGACAATAAACCATGGAAAATCCGGGGACGGAAGTCAGCATATAAGGACGAGACGAAGCTTCTGGAGAGAGTAGCAATAACATCCTACCACAGTTTTCATCAGAGCGTCGTACTACACCGTATTCAGTCTCAATAATATCGTATAACCGTCGTGATCAGAACGTCAAACTCTTAATGTATACTAAAAGTGCAAATAAATTACCAACCATACTAATACTCGATATATTTAATTTACCTCCATCTTGTGCGTTAAGTCGTTCAAGGTTCGTTATATCAACCGATCAGTTGAACCTGACCGATCGCTATTTAGTTGAGAATTCGCATCAGTATATATGTGTGTTGAGAATTGTGGATCTTTGAAGCCGAAATAATGTTACAGGAACACTAAATTTACACTTGGAATTAGTATTAGAATAGTTATATATTTATTTTATGGACGATTTCTAATATATTCATCGATATACACTTGCACGCGTCTCAGCATTTTCTTCTATATCCGACTGTCAACCGACTGAATAGTTTACATTCATCCGTTTTCGAGACGTCGCGCGCACACATACCTCCACACACTGATACCCACATACAAGTATCTCTACTACGCATTTAACCCAGTCCAGCATATTTAAAAAATTATACATATCTCAACACACTTCCTTAATTTTTGTGCTGCATATTCATTTCCTTTTATAAGTCAATCAAACCATTCTTAAAAGTAATCTAAAATTTTCAAATTTGTTTCTCTTTAGAGCCTTCGTTAAAATATCAGCTACATTATTTTCTGAGTTTACTTGTATAATGTCAATCTCTTTATTTTCGTAACTTTCATTCACAAAATGGAAGTGAACTTCAATGTACTTAGAATTTTTGTTAAGTTTCCAAATTTTGATATCGCAATCGCTCCAGAATTATCTTCGTAAATTTTTATTGGTGTCTCGATTGTTATTTTAAAATCTTTCAACAATTTTCTTACAAATTTAATTTCGCTCACAGCTTCTGATAAAGCTACATACTCGGCGGCTGCTCACTGCTTCTGACAAAGCTCGGCGGCTGTTGATGATTTTGCTTTCTCGATTTCCAGTAAATTGCGTTTCCGAAAAATCTTATGATAAATCCCGTAGTGGATTTTCTATTTACTTTATCTCCAGCCCAATCAGTGTCAACAAAACAATCAATATCTTCAGCATTCAAATTTCTTTTATAAGTTAATTTTAATTTTCTAGTTAAATATAAGTATTTCAAAATTCTCAATGCATATTTATAGTGGGTCCCGTCGTAACTATTTTGAAATTATTTGATTGTTATTCGATTGTTATTATTTTAATTGTGCGGGTTCTAAACTTAAGTTTTGTTCTATTGGTGTAAAATATAGTTTACTATTTTCTATATTATATTGCCTTGCTAATGACTCTATATAACTACTTTCATCTAATTTCATCTCACATTTCTTATGATCGTATTCAATGTTTATTCCTAAGTAAGTCTTTACTTCACCTAAGTCCTTCATCGCAAATTGATTTGACAATTTGTTTTTGATCTAATCGATTTTTCTTTTGTTTTTTCCACTTATTAATAAGTCGTCTACGAATAGAATTAAATATATAACATCATCGCTCTCATACTTCATATACAGACGATAATCACTTTCACTTCTTTGAAATCCTAATTTTTTATATACTCGTCGAAACATTCATACCAAGCTCTTGAACTTTCACGCAATCCATATAACGCTTTTGATAATTTACATACTCTCCCGCTTTTATCGTCGTAACGTATAGGTTGTTTTACAAATACTTCCGATTTTATAGTTCCGTTTAGGAATGCTGTTTC
Organism: Bombus impatiens; assembly: GCF_000188095.3. Taxonomy (NCBI): domain Eukaryota; kingdom Metazoa; phylum Arthropoda; class Insecta; order Hymenoptera; family Apidae; genus Bombus; species Bombus impatiens. The sequence goes on along the minus strand of NT_177240.1, from coordinate 14,425 downwards.
TACATCCATTTGCATAATCGTCAAACCATATTGACAACAATAAGATAGTAACAATTTCAACGTTTGCATTTTTGACATTAGAGAGTATAAATCTTCCAGTATTTCCTTTTGTTGAAAGCCTAGAACAACTACTCGCGCTTTCTTACGATTATCAGATTTATTCGTATATATCCATTTCAAATCTAATACTCAGTTCGCTGTGGAGTGCCGAAGCGTGCAGACGTGTCTCTAGTGCCCAGTGTAGTCCGAAAACAACACGTGTCGCCCAACCGTCGAAAGTGAACACATCCAAGTGTTTCCTATCCTTTAGGGAGAAGAAAATCCCACGCACCTAACCCCAACCCGAATATTAGCCTCATAGCCTCACGACTAGTTGTTCATTTTGAATTAACTAGCTCGATGATGGCCCAGTATTCCGAATTAACTAGCTCGATGATGGGCCAGCAATCGCGACCAGGCTCTCCGGAACAGACTCGCAACTACCCCGCGCTACCTCTCCCGTGGCAGAAGTGTAGCAGAACTCTCCGCACCAACGACGCTAATATTACAAAGAAACGGAAAATAGAAACATCAAAACCATACACGATCGACACCCCGAATGAACAATCAACGATACAAATAAACACCCACAACAGGTTCGCCGTACTACAATCCACTAACGACGCCATGGAAATCGCAGACCCACCGCCAAACCAACAATCACGGAGAATCTCCCTTCCCCCACCAATATTTGTGGACGACGTCATCGACATACAAACAATGATCAAGTCCTTAGAGAGAGATATCTTCAAGGACGACTACAACCTGAAGATCAACAACAACAAAGTACAAATTCTGCCGACAACCCCCGACGCATACAGAAAAATCACCAAACTGCTTAAGACATTGAACGCCAACTTTCACACGTACCAACTCAAACAAGAAAGACCTTCCCGAGTGG
>NT_177240.1:11633-11982 GCF_000188095.3 Bombus impatiens | reverse complement strand
CACTTCAGCAGTATACTGCCCTCCCAGACACTCCATCGCCAAAGAAGACTTTGATAACTTCCTGGACACCCTGGGCAATAGATTCATAGCTGGAGGAGACTATAACGCCAAGCACATCCAATGGGGCAGCAGACTGGTTACAGCAAGGGGCAAAAACCTCTTAAACAGCATAATAAACAACAACCTCAACTACCTCACCACATACGAATCTATATACTGGCCCACTGACACCAACAAAATACCCGACCTTCTCGATTTCTTCGTAACTAAAAATATCTCATCAAGACAGGTCCAAATCAACTCCTCGGCTGATCTCTCCTCTGCTCATTCCCCCGTGATAGCCACAGTC
>NT_177240.1:10806-11585 GCF_000188095.3 Bombus impatiens | reverse complement strand
ATGGCTCCATTCACAACCAACACACCAACTGGCAGCTCTTTAGAGAAGTCTTTACACACTCAACTTCAGCCTTAACTCCACTAAAAACCAAGGAAGAAATCGAAGCAGCCACGGAATACTTAAACACGAGCATAATAAACGCCATCCGCCTTTCCACACCGACAAAGACGTCTATCAGCACACAAGAATATCCCCAATACATACTAAACAAAATAGCAGAAAAACGTAGACTAAGAAGAGTATGGCAGATCCATAGAACACCGGATGACAAACGCAAACTAAACAACGCAACTAGAAAGCTATCCAAAACCATAAAAAATTATAAAAACGACTGTTTCCAAAAATACCTCGCCAGCTATACACAAATTTGAACTAGAACTCTTCCTAAAACACCGGCAAATCGACGTAATGCTCGTATCGAAAACCCACTTTACCGATGAAAACTATCTGAAAATAAATGGTTACAAATTCTACCATACCCAACACCCCAGCGGAAAGGCCCACGGTAGCACCGGAATCATAATCAAAACAAGTATTAAGCACTACGACGTTCCATCATTCCAGAAAGACTACCTCCAAGCAACAAACGTACCCAATAAACGTAGCCGTGCCAATACTCCTGCGCGTAGCAGGTTAGCCGAAACGTGGAGTTTAATTGCCAATCACATTAAACATCAGACAACGCTACCATTTAATCTAAATTCAAAAATTAATGGCAACACAACCAAAACAAATCAGACAAAAACATAACAACATATTAAAAAAAAAAATACGAGAAT
>NT_177240.1:0-9162 GCF_000188095.3 Bombus impatiens | reverse complement strand
GCAGATAGAGCAAAAGAGTCAACAAACACCGAAACCCCCTAATCACTGGACTACGCGATACGACGGACCAGATTCGCAGGCTGAAGAGGCACTACCCGCTAGGCCTAAACGCCTAGTTTTTTCATTTAGTTATCCAAATTAAGCATATGTACTTACTTATAACACTTATAAATAATACTTATCTATAATAAGCATTAACTTATTATAAATAAACAGCCATGTCACTGCGCCACGCCAGAAAAATTACTGAAAATTCTCAACGCGAGAATTGATTGTAATTTCAACAAATAAAAAAAAAAATCTAATACTTTTTTTTCTTTTGGTTTCTGTACTAATTGCCAGGTCTTATTTTTAATTAAACTATTCATTTCTCGATCCATTGCTTCTTTCCATGAACCGCTGTCATCTCCACTGAAGGCTTTTTCATAGGTTTGAGGACTGTCTGCGCTAACTACATTCATATAAATGAAATATGAGCTCGTTTGGCTATATCTTTGAGGTTTCTTTCTTTCCCGTCCTGACCTTCTCAAATTATTTTCTATGTCCTCAAGTTTTACTTCTGATTCGTTACTTAAATTTCTCTCCTTTTTTATTATAATCTGCTCGACCTTTTCGTCATTTATCTCATTTTCATGAATTTCGTTTGAATCCGAATGTTCGTCAAAATCCTTTTCTGTTTCATTATCTGATTCATCTTCTCCTTGAAATCCAAATTATAATTTTATTATTAACTAAGATCCTATATCCAACGTTTCATAACCTACAAGTATTCTAGTGTCTGCTTTTTTGTCCCATTTTGAATTTCTTTTAATTTCAGGTATTATTACGAAAACAATTATAAACTTCACCTTTTGATTTCAAAGTATAAATCAATGCGCACTTACTGTAGTCATCTATAAATGTTAAGAAATATTTGGATCCATCAAACCCGGTATTTTTATGAGGTCCATTTAAATCAGTATGTACTAATTCTAAAATCTCTCGTGCTCTACTACGGTTGTTTTGGAAGGGTAAATTGTACATTTTATTTTGGATACATGTACCACATTTTAATTTTACTTGTTCAAAATTTTCTGGCATTCCCTCAACTATTTTTTTCTTACACATTGTATCTAAATAAGTAAAGTTTATATGCCCTAATATCCTGTGAAATTTTTCTTTATTTGTCATTTTTCCCACATTTTTAGCGTGAGATTCTAGCCTTTCAATGTAACTACTTATTTTATATAAACCATTATCTTTGAATGCGATTCCTATCAACTTTCTGTATTTGTTATATATCTTTGAAATATTTCCTGCTGAGACATTAGACATTATAGTTTTAATCCTCCTTTTGTTTACTTCAAAGTAAGTTAAAATTTTTCCGACTTTTGTTCCTTTTAGAATTCTACCGTCTCTTAACTTTACATTTATCGGATTTTCCAAATTTTTGTATTCAACGAAATAAGAGTCATCATTTACAATGTGATCTGAACATCCACTATCCAATATCCAATCTATTTTTCGCGTATCGCTAGTACATACCATAATTTCACTCTTACTATTTTCGCGCTCTACTCTTGTTAGGAAAGATTCAATTTTTTCTCACCGTAGTCCTCGTTGTAGCGTTGTTGCCAGCCTCTGCTTCGTCCTCGTTGGCCAAATCTTCGTTGGCCAAATCCTCGTCCTCTTTGGTCGAAACCTCGTCCGCCGCGACCCCTATACTGCTGCGGCTGATACGCATACTCCTTGCCGTTGCGCTCCTCCGTTGTTTCCGCCATTGTTTCCACCTCTGCACGTATTTGTGCAATTTCTTGCCATGTAGCCGTACTTTCCACAGCCATAGCACTTTATGTCCTTTTTTTCAACTGTGAATGCATTTGATCTGGTCCTATCACTTTCCTTCTTGCTACGCGTTTCCCACATTATGATTTTATTTTTTATCAAAGTATAAATCAATGCGCACTTACTGTAGTCATCTATAAATGTTAAGAAATATTTGGATCCATCAAACCCGGTATTTTTATGAGGTCCATTTAAATCAGTATGTACTAATTCTAAAATCTCTCGTGCTCTACTACGGTTGTTTTGGAAGGGTAAATTGTACATTTTATTTTGGATACATGTACCACATTTTAATTTTACTTGTTCAAAATTTTCTGGCATTCCCTCAACTATTTTTTTCTTACACATTGTATCTAAATAATTAAAGTTTATATGCCCTAATATCCTGTGAAATTTTTCTTTATTTGTCATTTTTCCCACAATTTCAGCGTGAGGTTCCTGCCTTTCAATATAACTACTTATTTTATATAAACCATTATCTTTGAATGCGATTCCTATCAACTTTCTGTATTTGTTATATATCTTTGAAATATTTCCTGCTGAGACATTAGACATTATAGTTTTAATCCTCCTTTTGTTTACTTCAAAGTAAGTTAAAATTTTTCCGACTTTTGTTCCTTTTAGAATTCTACCGTCTCTTAACTTTACATTTATCGGATTTTCCAAATTTTTGTATTCAACGAAATAAGAGTCATCATTTACAATGTGATCTGAACATCCACTATCCAATATCCAATCTATTTTTCGCGTATCGCTAGTACATACCATAATTTCACTCTTACTATTTTCGCGCTCTACTCTCGTTAGGAAAGATTCAATTTTTTCTCGTCGTAGTCCTCGTTGTAGCGTTGTTGCCAGCCTCTGCTTCGTCCTCGTTGGCCAAATCTTCGTTGGCCAAATCCTCGTCCTCTTTGGTCGAAACCTCGTCCGCCGCGACCCCTATACTGCTGTGGCTGATACGCATACTCCTTGCCGTTGCGCTCCTCCGTTGTTTCCGCCATTGTTTCCACCTCTGCACGTGTTTGTGCAATTTCTTGCCATGTAGCCGTACTTTCCACAGCCATAGCACTTTATGTCCTTTTTTTCAACTGTGAATGCATTTGATCTGGTCCTATTACTTTCCTTCTTGCTACGCGTTTCCCACATTATGATTTTATTTTTTAGGAATTCACATGTTTGATCACTTTCTTTCACTGAGTCGATTAAGTCTCCAATATAGCTCAATGATTCTGGTGGTGCTTTCAGCATGTAGTCAAGTTTTTCACGTTCACTTACGTTTGCACCAGCACTCTTTAATTCATTTATCGTTTTTCCAAATTCCGTGAAAAATGAATTTGATTTGGGTTAGGTTCAAAGTCGTTCAGTCTCATCATGTCTAGCCTGCTTCTTATACAAATTTGCAATGCTATTGATTTCTTCATATACATCTCATCAAATTTCCGCATTATTTTTAAAGCAGTGTCCTGATCACCAACAAATTCTAAGTGTTCATTAGTTATACTGCTATAGATATAGTTCATCGCCCATTGATTCTTTTCATCCCACTTATCTTGCTCTTTCTTGTCCATTTTCTCTCGTGTAGCCGGTTCATAACATTTTTTACACTTTAAATACATTAATATTCTCTTCTTCCACATTTTGTAATCACATCCATCGAATATTTGAAGTTTAATTTCATCGTCCCTTGGCATCTTGATTCGTTTTTTATTTTCACCCTTTTTTTTCAAAGATAGTTCTCTTTATTATCCAGATTTCTTTTATTTGTTCTGCCAATAGCCTTTTTATCTCTTCAGAACTTATTTCCAATTTTTTAAAAATCGACTTTTATACATTCATTCCTGGTTACACGTGGTTCCATTGCCTTGATTTTTGCTACCATGTTGAGAATTGTGGATCTTTGAAGCCGAAATAATGTTACAAGAACACTAAATTTACACTTGGAATTAATATGTTCATTTAAATACATTTATATACATATCATTTTTATATACAGGGTGGTTGGTAACTGGTGGTACAAGCGGAAAGGGTGATTACAAAGGGTGGTACAAGCGGGTGATTTTACGCGAAAAAAGAAGTCGCAAATATAGAATAAAAATTTTTCGTTTGAGGCTTTGTTTTCGAGAAAATCGACTTTGAATTTTCGCTCGGTACGCGTGCGGTACGTTATAACGGATCTCATTGTAGATCGTTGTCTCGATGGAAAAATTAAAAAAAAATTAAAAAAGAATTTTTATTCTATATTTTTGACTTCTTTTTTAACGTAGAATCACCCCCCTTCCGCTTGTACCACCAGTTACCAACCACCCTGTATATAAAAATGATATGTATATAAATGTATTTAAATGAAATGAAATTTAGATACTGGTTGTATTATCGACCCTTCGCGAAGGGACGTGATCTCAAGTCAAGTGGATAGGTCCTGACATGTGCCGAAGAAAAACTAGAGTATAGTTAACAATATATTTGTCGAGTTCTTATTAGAGTTAGGGGTGTGTAACGAATCTTCATTTGGAATAGTCATCGTTGTTATACAATAGAGATAATATTTACTGGTATAAATATGGTTATTACAGAATTTGACAAGAAACCGTGGTGATTAGACACTCGAGATGCTAATGACAATGGTCTTAGGTTCGATAACGAATCCACAGTCAACGTGATAGTAAATGCGCTTTCTTCCAAAGTTTAAGTCGAACTCAACTTACTTATTCACATTATAAGTAGGTCTCGTGATTACTATTAGCGGTTCGCGATTCGCAATTACCAGTTTGACTTCTAGGCGATGCGTTATGACGCACGATACTAGATCGGATGATGATTGCTTAAGATGCCGAGGAACTCGGGTCAATTATTACTGCTAACTACCAACTATCGACTCTGATTGACGTCTAACGACTGACTTTCTGTCACGATGATGCTGCAGAGGAAAACTATGATGGGGTGTGTCTAAGGATACGAAATCATCGGATTCGTCGAGGAAAGCCTTCATTCGGAAAGTGAGGGAAATTGACGTTGCTGTTAATTGGTTAATCTCTAGGTTGGTGGTTGAGGAAGGATGCTAACCACCCTCGAGAGAAAGTTGCTAGCGGGAAGCATCGTGCATGAGAAAAAGCAGATTTTCCGCATCTTTTCGTAATAGGTAATAAATTTAGGGAATGCTAAGACAAAGGTATTTGTTCGTTTGAAGAACCTTAGCTAGAGAAATTCTAAGATTTATAGCGGGTCCTTAGGCTAGTTAAAAATATGCAATGGTGATGTTTCGACATCTGGCAATCATCTTGTCCGAAGGATAGGGTCTTTGTGTAGCAAGCCACGGAACAGAAACCGTTGGAAAGTTTGCTGTCGAGTGCCGTTACAGCATATTTCAGTGGCACATTCTATACGATTCCATTTCAAGTGCTCATAATTAACTAACAGAACAAATATGTACCGTATTCAGTGTCAAGAGAAGTGTCAAACTCGCGTTTAGTTGATGTTATTGTAGTATCGGGGCTTTTCCTGGGGAAAATCCCGATGTACTGCTGATAAAAAACAATAAAAGTGCTGACAGATAATGTTGGGAATTCCCAATGGGCCATATAACCGTGGCCCTTTACGACACGGAGTAATTAAAAAAGGTGTACTTGACCATGGGTTATTTACATCTTTGCGCGTACTAGGAATACCAAAACCGTGGTATAAAAGGCAGCCGTTAGTCAGTTGCGAGGAGTTGTACCAAGACTCGAGAAAAGTGAGGAGTTGTACTACGAGTCGTGGGCAAAGTTGTACGAAGGGGGAGCACGAGGTGAGTATAGGTTCTCGCGTAGTGGGACCACGCCGTAGGAAACCCCAATGAATCTGATATTCTTCTATAGTCAGGTGGCTGCCGATCGGAGCCTTCGGGAACTTGTCGGTTTGCCGATCCGGTGCGGAGAATTTCGGAAAAGTTGGTACGCCCATGCCGGTCAAGACCACCCTCCTCACCTTCTCGTGGGACTCTCTGTCACCTTGCACCGACTCTGACCGGGGTAACGTGCTACAGAGTGAGTGGCATGCAGACGGGAGTTACTGGTAACGAAAAGAGTAACGTTTACAGTGCAGGGGAGGGAGATCCTAGTACCGGTGTAGGTGGTGGTAGTAAAGTGGGCATCACTACTTAGTTATCATACGACTACGGTCGTTCGGGAGTGGACCGCCAGGCTCCTGGACGTGCTTCTGCGTCTGGTGAGGAAGTACAGAAAGAAACTAGTAGCAGGAACTCCAACATATCGGAGGCGTTGGGAGGGAGCGATCTGGGATTCTTCTAGGACAAATTTCCTTTGTGGCGTGGAGGCGGGAAGTCCTACGATGATATATCGTTGAGTTACTCTGTCAACGCGACTGCATTAGGAAAGCGATCGTACTGGAGGATCGCCGAGATACGCCATGGGAACGGCGGCGAACATGGAGAACCGAAGAACGGAACAGACGCGGGGGAGAAGGAGGAGCTCGAGTTCGAGTTTGAAAGTCAAAAAACCTCGACGGCTCAGAGAAAAAGGGGGAGAAGCGCCGCTACCGTCTCCGAACCAGTATCGTTGGCGGAATATAGAGAGAGGATGGTCAGCCGAATAACAGACCTTGACGCGGAATTGATGCGTGAGATGGAGGAGGTGGAGCGTATTACGCCCAGATCGAGGAACTTGAAAGGAACCCATGTGAGAAGATTGCAGCAGGTGTGCTGTAAGGCTAGGGCGGTCAGCGCTGAGCTTCAGCTGCATACGATAGTTGCCCTCAGGGCTCCAACCAGCAGCCGAGAGATAGAGAGAAAGAAGGAGGAAAGAGAGAGGGAAAACCCACGCCTGAAGGAAAGTGTGCGTTACGGAAACGAGAGAAAATGGAGTCGGTCGAGCTGATCGTCAGGAACACAACTTGGAGGGTCCCATAGAGACAGATCACTCGCCAACGTGAGTAAACTTCTACGGACCAACCTCAACCGCTCCCGCCGTGCGCAGGACTTAATGTTTCAGAGCCTGGTGGAGCGGGGAATCAGCCTGCCGGTGGCGGCTGAGCCATATCGAGTGCTTGACGAGTCTCAAGGCATGGGGGACTTGCACAATTCGGTCACCATTTTTTGGACCGGGATTAGCGGCAACCCGACCTGCTCGGCGATTAACACGTTGATGCAGGCGTGCATTACCGGTAGGTCACATGAGCTTGTTCCGTGAGGCGGCGTGCATCACGGTGGGTCACACTTGTATTTTACAAAATAAGTAGTATAAAATAGGTTTATGTTATTTTATCTCAACATTATAAACAGACATTCAATAGTAAAAGCATAACGATTCAATATTATAAACTTAACATATGTAGCGGCACTCGACAGTAAACTTTCCAACGGTTTTTGTCCCATGGGCCGCTATACAAAGACCCTATCCTTCGGATAAGATGATTGCTAGATGTCGGCACGCCCTCACGGAACATTTTTAGCTAGCCCAAGAACCCGCTATAAATCTTACGATTTGTTTAGCTAAGATTCTCCAAAGGAACAAATAGTCTTTGTCCTTCACATACTACGGAAAATACGGGAAGTCTATTTTCCGCACGTACGATGCTCCCCGCTAGCAACTTTCTCTCAAGGGCGGTCAGCACCCTTCTCCAACCACCAAACAGAAATTAACCAATTAACAGCAACACCCGTTTCCCTCACTTTCCGAACCAAGGCATTCCTCGACGAATCCGATGATCTGGTATCCTGGGACACACCCCAGGAGAGTTTTCCTCTGCAGCATCATCGTGACGGAGAGAGAGTTAATAATCGGCTAGAGTCAATTGAGATAATCAAGAGATAATTGTATCCACGCGTCGTACGCCAAGTGTACGCACCGAATATAAGCGTGAATAAATATCTTGGTTGTTAAACATATTCGAGTATTCCTTCAGTACCTATCACGACCTATCCACCTCGCATAATTGTTTTCTTTTTTATGCAATTTTTTAAAACATGTTAAATAGAGTGCCGGCTGGCCCTTACAACGATTACAATATGTTTTTTTGGCATTATTCGCGGCATACTCTTTACCTTTTATTCTAGATATGCGTTTATAACATTGTTTACACCGGCGCCTCGTCTTACTCGCGAGCCCTTGGTACGACTGCAGAAAATGTGAATGTTTTTTGGGCATTACTTCATTTCTACTTGGCAATGTTTCTCTGTGGGGATTCACTGTACTTGAAAGGTGATTTTAGTAAAAAGGTGATTTTAGTATCCCATTTTCTATGTACATACCACGCATTCACGAGGCAAGTCCCACATATTAATTCTATTACAATTTTTCTATACCATATTACGGTTCTGCGCAAATAACCATAATAGGATGATATCTGATCGGATAGATCAACCCCTTTTTGTAGCATCATTATAAAAAAACAGTGTCTGGCTTTAATTTACTATTCTCCCCCTGAACAATAATATTTTTGGAAGTAATTAGTATACATACTGGCCTTTTGTCAGTCCATTTTAAAAATTTAACGTAACCTAACATTATTTTCGTCGTGTATGTTCCTTATGCGCGCCGTCGTTGTCCGATGAACATGCATGACTATCTTTTTCCGATACGGAATTGAAACATTTTTTAATTCGCACTATGAACGTTTCTTATAGAAAAATGTTCACAGAATTGCGTGCGATAGTCAGAATTGGCGTTAGACCTCTACTTTTTGAGAAAAATCGAAAAGAATACTCCAAAATTAGGGCCAAAGCTGGTCCTTTCAGCTTTACTTAACATTTAGAAATATATGCAAATTGATATTGCCAAACAATTGTACATCGATGTATAAGTTGATGTCCACGGAATTCATTGAACCCAACAGGAATCGTATAGCTTTTGTTATTTTGCTATAAATTGAGGTCAAAGTAAAAAATTGCGATCGTGTTGAACAGTCTAATCTGACGCTGTGCCGCCCCACGAAGCCGACTGTGCATTTGGGTGCCGCGTTACACAGAAAACCTGAATATCGGCGCCGACGTCAATGAGTAAAGCGAGGACAAGGCTTGGTAGCTGTACGTTTGAGGGATCTGGCCGTGGTAGCCGTGGTGGCCGTGCATGCGTCCCCCAGTATTGGCCTGACGGAGTACGCCGTTTTTCTGGATGGACATGAGGCTTGCGCAATGCGTCTGCGAGCTCGCTCATCCCTGGCCTTTGGTGACTTTAACGCTCATGCTACGGCGTGGGGTTCCCGTAGGACCAATGGGAAAGGGCGCGTGGTGTTGGAATGCGCGACCGGGCTGGATCTTCAACTTATAAATCGGAGGTCGTCCAGCACGTGTATAGAGTAGCGGGACAAATCCATCGTGGATCATACTTGGGCGAATGCCGCGGC
>NT_177239.1:73601-74033 GCF_000188095.3 Bombus impatiens | reverse complement strand
TGCCCTTGCTGCTTCTTGGATAGTTTCTGTGAGTGTTGTTACTGCTTCATCGATGTGTTCAGATGATGCTGCAGCTGATTTTGCTCTCTATTATTTCTTCGAATATTTGTCATTTGGTGGTTTTATTGCATAGCTTCTCTGTGCTGCTGTAAGGTATTTGTTTGTTTCTGTATGTAATTATTATGGGCGTATGGTCGGAGCTAAGCTCGAGGCTGGGTGCTATGTTTATTTGCGTTTAGTGCCTTTGTAACTGCGAAGTCTAGCAGGTCAGGTATTTTGCTCAGGTCTGTCGGCCAGTATGTCGGTCTGCCTGTGGATAATATATTGAGGTTATTATTTCTAATGTATTTTTCCAAGGTTCTGCCTCGAGGTGTGGTGATTCTCGATTCCCATAGTGTGTCCTTTGAGTTATAGTCTCCCGCTGCAATATAC
>NT_177239.1:64134-71775 GCF_000188095.3 Bombus impatiens | reverse complement strand
AATTCTTCAGCTTGCTCTTCGTTGCTTCTTGCCCATGTGTTGTCTGCTCTTTTGATTGCTGGTACCATTTTTATTGTCTTCTTTATTTTTTTTGTGGCTTTCCATAGGGAGTAGTTGTAGTTCTCGCGAGCAGATGATAGTGATTCGATGAACTTTGTGAACTCGTTGTTGTTGTGCTCTTTTATTTTGTTTTTTATTTCTTTTGCGAGTTTGTTTAGGTGTTTTTTGTTTCCTTTTGTTCTGTATTTTTGCCATTTTGCTTTCGCTTTTCTGTTTCTCTAATTTTTTCGAGGATGTCTAGTGGAACTGTTTTTGTTTGTCTGTTGGTTGTTTCAGGTATAGTGGTTGCCCTTGCTGCTTCTTGGATAGTTTCTGTGAATATTGTTACTGCTCGATCGATGTGTTCAGGTGTTTTCAGTGGGATGTTGCAGCTGATTTTGCTCTCTATTATTTCTTTGAATATTTGCCATTTGGTGATTTTATTGCATAGCTTCTCTGTGCTGCTGTAAATTATTGGTTTGTTTCTACATGTAATTATTATGGGCGTATGATCGAAGGTGAGCTTGAGACTGGGTGCTATGTTTAGTTTATTTGCGTTTAGTCCCTTTGTAACTGCAAAGTCTAGCAGGTCAGGTATTTTGCTCAGGTCTGTCGGCCAGTATGTCGGTCTTCCTGTGGATAATATATTGAGGTTATTATTTCTAATGTATTTTTCCAAGGTTCTGCCTCGAGGTGTGGTGATTCTCGATCCCCATAGTGTGTGCTTTGAGTTATAGTCTCCCGCTGCAATATACTTGTCACCTAAGTGTCGGAAGTAATCTTCCCACATTTCCGTTATGATTTTGTGTCGCGGCGGTACATATACTGCTGACAACTGCAGCTGGTTGCTGTTAGTCTGTACGGTAACGGTGGTTGCTTGTATTTGTTCCTTACTGACCTGGCTGTGTAGGTGATGTTTAATGTCGTTTTTTATTACTATTGCCGTCCCTCCGTGTGCTTTCCCTGAGGGATGCTTGGTGTCGTATATGGTGTAGTGCGGTATTTTTATATAGCTTTTTATTGTGAGGTGTGTTTCTGAGACGAGTAGTATACCGATGTTGTTGCTACACAGGAATGTTTTAGTTTCTAGGGCCCTTTGTTGTAGGCCGTTAGAGTTCCAGGCTACTATTTTAAGCGTGTCTATTTTTATTATTTGCTCACATGTTAGTAAGTAATTGTAACATGACTGTTATCTGCTGCGTTTGCTGTCTGAGGAGTTCGTTTTGTTCGCTTATCATTTTTGTGAGTATTTCGGTGTTTTTTATGGAATGTTTTATTAACTCTTTGATTTCTGTAACGTCGTTGCTGTGGTTGTTCTGTTCTTGATTGTCTAAGGGTGACGACCGGTTGACTACTTGCGCGTAGCTTCGGTTTCTAGCGGTGTTGGTGTTAGTGTGGTTATTGTTCCTTGCGTGCTGTGTTTTTGGTGTTGGCATAGATTCCGTGTTGTCCTGTTGCGCGTGGAAATTGTTGTGTGTCCTGTTACGAAGCGGCGGAAAAAGTTTACCTTGAAGTTGATTTCTTACTGGACAGCCTTTGTAACTCGCTGGGTGATTTCCACCGCAATTGTAACATTTTACGTCGTTTATTTTTCCTGTGTGTGGGCAGTTCGCTGTTAGGTGCTTTTCTGTGTATTTGACACACGCCGGGTTCCTGTTGCAGTAATTTTTGGTGTGTCCATATTGTTGACACCGCATACATTGTGGTATGCCTTTTCTGTGCCTGAGTGGCTCGACTGTGATGATTGTGTTTAAGATTTTTTTAATATCGAAAATTTCCTTGTTGTTATTTTTAGGTTCTAATTCTATTAAGAATAGCTGTAGTAGTTGCTTCGTATCGTACCTTGTGATATTGTTTATAGTTCTTGTTTGGTGGCCCATCTTTGCTAATTCGTCACTTAGTTTTTTTGTGTTGATTTTTGGGCGCAGTCCTCTTATGACTACTTTGTAGCTCCTTTCCGTTTTGAGCTGGTACGTGTGGTATATGGCATTTTCCCCCTTAATTCTTTTATATCTTTTCTGTAATTTTCTGGTGTGTTTGTTTGGATTTTTATTTGTTCTGATTTTGTTTGTTTTATTGTGTAACTATCCTTTCCAACAATACTGTTAAGTTGATCGATAAGCGGGTCTATTATTTGCGCCTCAACAAATATTGGTGGTGGTTTTGTGATGTGTGTTGATTGGTTTGTGGTGTTGCTTGTTTGATTGTCGTCTGATTCTTCTGTTAGCGACCTGAAGGAGTTTCTTAGCGGTAATTCTTGCAGCCATCGCTGCTTTTCCATATCTAGGTTGGCTGTTATTTTTCTTTTTTTGTTCACGCCGGGTTCCTGTTGCAGTAATTTTTAGTGTGTCCATATTGTTGACACCTCATGCATTGTGGTATGTCTTTTTTGTGCCTGGGTGGCTCAACTGTGATTAGTGTGTTTAAAATTTTTCAATATCGAAAATTTCCTTGTTGTTATTTTTAGGTTCCAATTGTATTAAGAATAGCGGTAGTGGTTGCTTCGTATCGTACCTTGTAATATTGTTTGTCGTTCTTGTTTGGTGGCCCATCTTTGCTAATTCGTCACTTAGTTTTTTTGTGTTAATTTTTGGGTGCAGTCCTCTTATAACTACTTTGTAGCTCCTTTCCGTTTTGAGCTGGTACGTGTGGTATATGGCGTTTTTTCCGCTTAGTTCTTTTATAACTTTTCTGTAATTTTCTGGTGTGTTTGTTTGGATTTTTATTTGTTCTAGTTTTGTTTGTTTTATTGTGTAACTATCCTTTCCAACAATGTTGTTAAGTTGATCGATAAGCGGGTCTATTATTTGCGCCTCAACAAATATTGGTGGTGGTTTTGTGACGTGTGTTGATTGGGTTGTGGTGTTACTTGTTGGGTCGTCGTCTGATTCTTCTGTTAGCGAGCTGAAGGAGTTTCTTAGCGGTAATTCTTGCAGCCATCTAGGTTGGCTGTTATTTTTCTTTTTTTGTTATAGCTGGCTACCTTCCAGCTTTCGTCCTGTTGAGTTGTTGCTTTGTTGTTTTCCATGTCAACTTCTATTGTGGCTGAGCAGTCCTGTCCTTGGTTTGTTGGTTGACTTGTTTTTAATGTATCTGTTGTTTTGTGTATGTAATATTGTTCTTGTTTGTTTATAATTCTTATCGGTGGAATATTTTCCATAGTTGGTTTGCTAGTCTTCTTGATATAGGACACGGGTTTCCACCGTTTGGCTATAGGCGTAACCGTTCGTAGTTTTCTCTTCCCCACTTGCCGCACTTTCTCCGGAGCACTGTTTCACACGCCCGTTTAGCTCGGCTGCTCGGACAGAACTGAATCCAAGAATTAACCGAGGAAGAGATAGAGAAAATAATTCGAGAAAATCATAACGGTACGATAGGACATTTAGGAATCCAAAAGACATACCAAAGAATAAAAGAACGATATAAAATCCCACATTTATTAAATAAAGTCGAAGAGTTTATAAAGAGATGTGAAGCTTGTCAAAACGAGAAATTAACGCGGATTAGACCAAAAGAAGAACCAATAATATCTGACACACCATTACAACCTAACGACAAAATTGCTATGGACATCATAGGACCTATGACCAAAACTAAGAAAGAAAATCAATTTATACTCTCAATACATGACGAACTGACAAAATACTTGGTCCTAGTACCACTAACAACACAACAGATAGAATCCATAATAACTGCACTCTTAGAAAACTATATTTACATATTTTCTGCACCCAAAACAATTCTAACAGACAAGGGACAAAACTTCATTAGCGAACTCATGTTAAAATTCGAAGAGGCATTTAAGATTAAACACATTAAAACCACTAGCTTCCACCCTCAGTCAAATGGATCTCTAGAAAGAACACATGCTGTAGTAAAAGACATAATCCGTACAAGTCTGCATGATAATAATGATAAAGAATGGGATGAAATATTAAATTTCATATGTTTGGGTTATAAAACAGCCGTACACGAAGGTACCGGATTTTCATCTTTTAAACTAACATTCGGTAGAGACGCAAACCTACCATCAGCAATCGCGAAAACTTCGAATTTAACTTACAATGATATGTTTTCACTCTGGCAAAAACAATTAAATAAATATTTAGATATCGCGAGAAAAACATTAATAAACAGCAAAAAACGATACCTTCGAGACCAGAAAAGAAAGATAGTTCGAACTAAAATGGTATTTAAAGAAGGATATTTTGTATTAATCCATAATGATCACAAAAGAGACAAATTGGACACTGAATGGTTAGGGCCATACAGAATCCACTCTATCAAAACCCCTTATTATGAAATTATGATTGATAATATTATAAAGAAAATACACGGCAATCGTCTAAAACCTTACTTTCCAGGTCGACACTCCTCTTTGCCGGAATAGTATCCGCGCAAATAAATATTACACCATTAGAAGGAAACTTTGTATTTATAGAAAACATAAGAAAGGATATTTGTATAGCGATACTGTCAATATTATTGCAGGATTAGACACTAGCGACGTATACGAGCAAATAAGCAAATAAAATCATATAAATCGACAATAAACTCACGCGCAACCAGCAAAGAATACGCTGAAGAGTTAGACGGATTTCAAAATCGTACCAATAACCTGAAACAACTCGCAAAACAATTGAAAACACACCCGAAGCAAACAAGGTTTACTTAACATCATAGGTTCCGTATCGAAAAGTCTGTTCGGAACTCTCGACGATGACGATCTTACACTCATAAAGGAAAATATGGACAAACTATTCGATGACAACAATAAAATCAAGACTGTAATAGCTAATCAAACAGCACTTATTAGGAAAATTGTAAACTGGAAAAACCTACACCACCTAGAGAAATCATATAACGATGTATTAAAACAACAACAGCAGGCAAATATTGATAGATTTATGCTTAAAAAGATAATGAAACTCGACACCGCGATGCAAACTTTACACTTTCAGTTAGACGAGATACTTAAGGTCATAATATTAGGCAAACAGAGAATAATTAGCTCACAAATACTCGACCCCGATGAATTTATAGAAAACTACGCCAAAGCGATAGGCAACCAGATGTACAACACCGCGATCTCTGCCAAAACCGAACATTTTCAGTTTATACTTGACATTAGTGATCTTAAAATCTTCACAATAGGTGACAAAATATTCCTTAAAATCACAGTACCTTTAGTTTCTAACATGGAATGGAATATATTACAGATATATCCTATCCCGAGTAAGAGAAATGGAGTATTTTTGGCTCCAGTAGTCGAACATCAGATATATTTAACTTCAGGACTTTCATGTATGAACACTGATATCGAATATCTCAACAAACTTTGTAAGAATTGTGCCGGAACCACTATATGCAAACAAACAGCACCAATCCATGATGGAAACTCGAGAACCGATTGTCACAGCGAAATAATAAACTTCAATCCTTATATCGAACATTGCCAAATAAGTGTGTTTAAGATTGAAGACATTAACTTTATACCGCTCAGAACTAGCAACAGCTACATTGCGATACCGGCAAACCCGATAGAAATAGGCACAATTTGCCAAACGAAACACACCTTGCAAAAACTTGACAAGCCCTCCATCATAAGAGCCAACACTTCCTGCGATATATTGTACAAAGATGAACACATGCGTATAAGCGAGACAAAAAACGAAGTCAAATACGAAATCAAAACTAAAACCCTAGCGAAAACATACGATGGCTATTTGTATATACTTGAAATCAAAAGAAAATTTACACAACTTAGTCATGACAATCCCTGTTTTGTTAAATCCAGCTAGTTTTCCACGGGTATATTCCACGAATATTTTTGTATGCCTGTGTATATATACGCATCTATAACCGGTCGTTTATTATCTCGCGAATGAACTTAGAAGACGCTTTTCGATCATTCGTTTCTTGATCTACAGTAACTTACGAACGTACTTTAACACTCACAACCGTAAACTTTCACATAGTATACAGGAGTCTGTAGATAAAGAACGCGTCGTTTCCCAAATTTAAGATTTAATATTTCATCCCGATCGGCTACTGAGGCCATTCAGAACGATAGTCCAAAAATTGATATAATAATATTTGGAAAAAGGTTTAGTCTGACTGGATACAAAATGGAGAAAAAATTAAATTTTTTTACGCTTGCTGCTACCTCTACACTTACGCCTACGTTGCAATTTTGTTTCTAAACGCGTTTAATCAAAATTATATGTATGAACACTCATTATAAGAAAGGAATCATTTATCTAGCTTTAGTTGTTTTAATGCACTCGTGTAACAGTGCTATTTTTGGTGTTTGTGTTTGTGTATGCGCGCGTTCATGATCATTACTCCATGCATTACATTTATTACACGATAAATATTGGATAACTGATTCAAAAAGTGAAAGTCTCGAACCATTGGACTATTCGCAAAAACGCTAACGAAACATGCGATTGAAACAAATGTTGCAAAGTTTCGAAAAATCGTAACTGATAAGACAAAGAACAATGGAACGGTTGCTTTTGAGGGAAGTAATAAAAGAGTTCGACGATCAACGATTTTGATCTTGCCGATGCAAAGATTAAAGCGATTCTGAAATTCTGTCAAAACGATGAGAGAGTGGATGGTTCGGTAACTTAAGCAATTCTAAACTATTCGAAGAACGAAATGATCTGACCTTGCTCGTGTCACGTAAACTTAAGGGTTGGTTGATGAAATAAAATAGCTGAGTCGTAACACAACTATTAATTTTGTTTTAATTAAACTTTATTATGAATTCAGCAATCACAATGTAATACACACTGAATTAACATAAATCACAATTCACTCCAACCACGTTATGTAAGACTTAGTTACACTGATACGTTAAGTACGCCACTGTTATAAGGGTAGAGACCGATAAAGATATGTTGACTATTCTAAGGATACAGAATAAGTGAGTCTTACTGACGATACTGTCTCTGAGGAAGGCTAGGGGTGGGTGTGTCTAAGGACACGGGACTACCGGATTTGTTGATGACGATTTTGGTTAAGAAAGTGAGGGCAGTAGACACCGTCCCCGATTGGATAATAAGACGGTTGGTGGACCAGGAAGGGTTTTAGCCGCCCTCGTGAGAAAGTTGCTAACGGAACATACCAGACGTGAGGAAAAACTAACTTTCCGTGTTAAACCGTAGTAAACAATACACGTAAAAGGAAACCTAAGACAAGAGATACTCGCTTGGTCTGAAGGACCTTAACTATGAAAATTCCAAGACCCCTGGTCGGTACTTAAGACTATTGAGGGTACGCGCCACCGCGCCAAGGATGTGCAGACATCTGGGTGCCATCCTGTCCGCGGTGTGTGGCCTGGTCTCTGATACGAATTGACGTTACACGGGCTGCGCTGAAGCCTTTTGCTTGGCTTGAATGGGCTGAACCCGTCTCCTTCCTTCTTTCTCTTCAGATTCGGTATCACGGTTCTCCCTCTTCCCTTCCTTTCTTAGCGTATGCGTCCCGTCGCCCTCGGCCGCGTAGCTCCTCCCTCCTATCAAATCCAATTTGATTTCCCAAACCGTGGGGGTGCCTTGCACGAGGGGGTGCCTTGGGATCAACCCCCCCTCCCGC
>NT_177239.1:58036-63551 GCF_000188095.3 Bombus impatiens | reverse complement strand
CTCCCGCCGTTCTTCCAATAGCTTGATGACCGTCGGGTAGAGCTTGGGAAGCTACTCGAACTCCCGACGGGGCCTAGAGGCTCCGAAACCCCCTGCGCCATAACTTTTATCCCTTTGTTTGCCTTATCCGTATTTATTGAACATAAAAAGGTTTCTTAGTCCATAAACATAGCCGGTCATCATATGTATCAGCCGTAATTACCGTTCAAACGAGAGATACTCGCGATCCGAAAAACAAGCCAATGTCGTCATAATTATTCCCGTAAATCTACTAATATCCTTTTCCATCGTCGATTTTTACGATTTATTTCGGTTTACTTTGAAACCACTTTCGCAACTGAGTTCGGCTCTATGTATTGCATACTCCATGTCTAACTAATGTATTGTACCGCCGCAGGTCGAAACTCTTAAAACTTTCTAACCCACGGTTCTACCGGTACACCATCAAACAACATGGCGGCACCCGTGATCTAAGTACATCGCTCAAGTCCATAACAACAACTTAAAATCATAAAAATCATAATATGTTCTCATTGTACTCTGTCCGATCAGGTGTTCTCTACAATATTCGCCCGCGTTGAGTGCTCTCCTCTCTCTTCGTTTGCATCTCGCCGCAATAACCACGCCAGTTCGTCGTTATACTGGATATACACCTCGCTTATATGCGGCACTTTCGATACCGAAACGTTGAATATTGCACATTTATCTTATACATTAACCACCTAATCCAGTTCTACTTAAAATTAAATATTAAATAACATATCATTCCCTATATGCTATGCAACTACCTCCATTAAAATATATGAACCTAACCTTTTATTCTTTACCATAGGTTGGAATAAGGCACTGTTATCGCTTTAACTAAAGATTCAGAACAAATACACAACTACTACCAGCAAGAAAAGGCGGTCCAGATAATGTACAAAACCACTCAGGTTCCAATATATTTATCTTATGCCTATATAGATATGGTTTAACCACCATTGTCGCTACATTTGAATATTTCTAGGTCTAACTTGGAAACTCGAACCCAATAATAAAGGTGCGTATTATATTCTTCCTATCCTGTGACCACTTAATTGCAACAAGTTACTATTAATTTATGTAACATCTCCTGCGCTATGCGATATACATTCTATTAATCCGTATGCCGATGTAATCTTCTATAGATTGGAACGACACAGTTGACATCGCCTCAAATAACCAAACAAGCAATTATACCTCTGTTACTTCCAACTATGTATTTAGGCTAAATAATCTATTACAAACTACATTCAGCCCCTAGATCTTCTGCGGATCACCCAAACGAACAAAATTTAAAACCATCTACAACCTATCGACTTAAAACTTAGGAACGAACATATAAGTAGGTGACCACTCGAATTCATCCATCTTTAATTTAATTGAGAACATTATCCTACTAATAATTTGCGAATACTAAACGACTTTATTTAATTTAGGAAATATCACCACATTAATGGTCAACCCACGAGTGAAATACTACTCCATTAACTAGCTTACTTAGGATAAAGTTTAGTAATGCATACCAATCTGTCATTTATTATATTGCATATAAATTGCTACTAGGCCTATACCTACTACGATCAACATTTACCTTGGTAATTAAAACAATAGCCACATACCTTAATTACAACTTATCGACCTAACTCAACTTGCAACTACTGATCAACTTTGTTAAATTTTTAGGAAAATACCACTATATTAATGGTCTACCACGGATGAAATAATACTCCAGCGGCAAACTTATTTGGAATAAAATTCATTAATGCATATAAACTGCTACTAAGCCTATACCTACTACGATCAACATTTACCTTGGTAATTAATGCAATAGCCAAGTATCTTAATCGCAACTTATCGTCTTAACTCATACTTGCAACTACTAAACTATGTTCAATTTTTAGGAAAATACCACCATATTAATGATCTCCGACGGGTGTAATAATACTCCATTGACATACTTATTAGGAACACCTTATTGGGAATACTCCATTGACCCACTTGTTTGGGATAAAATTAATACGTACAAATATATCCTTTATTACATAGCATATAAATTACTACCAAGCTTATCCCTTCTACATCCATATTTACCTTAGTAATCAAAATATAACCAAGTACCCAAAATAAAACTTATCAACGTTAATTGTCATAACTTAGTACAACATAATATATTCGCTAATCCCACACTAATGGCCAAGTTGCTATATAACTTAACTTAACTCAATCTATCCCCTTATAATCCTATAATCATAGGCAGCCCAACATTAAACTAATACTTACTGAATGCAACTGGCCACGATGCATTGTACCCTTATCCTTGTTCTAATAAGATAAAACTCCCAATATAGAACTAAAATGCATAACTCCCCCGATTGGTCATATTTAAATTTACTTATAGTTTCTAATGGAACTTGCAAGAAAACTAATTGTCCTTATGCGCTTAAAACGAAGACCCAAGTTGCTGGGCTACCGGATTCGATACCTCACGCACAAAGCAACTCCTTAACTTATAATTACTCAATCTCATACATAAAACAATTTCTATATCGTAAAACCCTTCTTTATTAAGGAATATATTACAAACAATGTTACTCTATTAATGGAGCTAATCATACATTTACTATCTTAATTACCACAATACTAATAACTTAATATAACTCGCTTCAAGCTTAAACTTACATTGTAATAGTAGCTTAATAATAGCTTAACGCTAGCTTACTCTAAACAATAAGATATTATGAAGCCAACTATGATAACATAGACAACATTTGATTATAACGGTATAACACACATATAACCCATCGCACCACTTTACACCTATTTATTATTGCTCATACATTATATCTTATGATTAACAACCATTCCTCATTAATAACCAAGTTTGTCTATATATAACGCATATAACTAAACTTTTTTCCTGCTCATATTGGCTAAATTTATCCTATACTTTCAAAAAAATTATTCTCCTTATAAGATAACAATACTAACCGTTACCATTACGCTCCATATATATAAATAATAATAAATAATAATAATATAAATAATAACATCACTCTACGTCACCAAAGACTTAACAAATAATGCGATAAAACATATACACTAATGTCCAAATCACCATATTTATATTATACATTTCTCCTATAGACTTTACGTGTCACCGTTGACACTACCTCTACAACCTATACTCCTCCATTTTTAATTTATTGAAACATTAGCTCAAAATACTCAATTAAATCTGCATTAAGAAACAAACTGTTAATCTGCTTGCTGTCTACGCACTAAATATTACCAAGTCCAGTAAAAAACATCATATCCTTACATATATGGGCCTGTTCTAACCTTGAACAACCTCCTTTTTAACACTAGGTTTACGGGCGTTTCGTATATACCTATCTCTACGAGCACCCGTCAAATTGACGGGTAAACGAAAATATGCATTTTTCTTTAAAAAATCGATTTATTCAAATTAAGTCTGAAAGGAAGAATATTAGGCTTCACGTTTAAATAAATTATTAATAAATAAAGTCTCTTTTTTAAATTATCACTAAAAAAATAATAACATTAACGGTATAGGGTAATTATATCTATTGAGCGCATTTTTTACAAATATACTGAATGTTGTTTGTGCATTTTCCTCATACGATTTTTCTGCAATATATACAATAATTATTACATCTATTTTCTTTTTTTTTGCAATACTTGGCAACTTTTTCGCACTTCTGACGTTGAAGGTGACAGAAATGAAGCGTCTGATCTTTGGCAAATGTTCTCCTTGTTTTCTTCAGCTAATTCTTCGGCTAAACAAAATATGAATTCCTTTCTGCATATTTTCAATCTGGTGCACTCTTTATATAATATCCGCGCGTTTATCGCTGCCAAATCCAAAATATTGAAAAAGACTTGAAGGGACCGTCAGAAACTCCCTGCTTTCACACTATATTTGTGTGCCATTTGGTCAATAACGTCCACACCAAACTTTTTTTTATTGTAAAAAGCAATGGTTTTTGGAACACGTTTATAATTATTTTCTATTCGTACACCTGTATGTTTGCTGCTTAGAAGGAGGACTTTTACTTTAGGTTTACTTTTATACACAGTAAGTGTGCACAGTAAGTGTAAATGTTTTCTGATTTATATAAATCTGAGGAAAACAAAGTCATCTTGTCCTTTTTTTCCTTTCCTGGTTATGGCAGTTCTTTTTTATTCGACCAGATGGTCCCAACCAAAGTTGTTTTTTGTACTAGCAAATTTTTAGCTAGCGGGATGCTTGTAAAGAAATTGTCTATTGTTATATTTCTGCCTCATTGTAAATATGGTTCGGCTAATTTTAGTATTACAAACCCGCTTAACGGTATTGAGCATCGATCGCGATTGAGAAATGCCGAATTGGAGACATCTTAGTAAAGACTTTTCTTTCATTGTTATATTTATTATTGGAGGAATGACTTTATGTACGAAGCAAACATATAAGGTTTATTTCTGAAATCAGCTAAGCCGTCAATTTGACGGGTCCTGTAGAGATAAGTATACTACATACAGATTTAAAAAATTAGAAAGCCTAGGAAAAAATAATTTTGTGTATAAATTCTTTAGATGAAATGATTAATTTACGATGCAAAATGGTTAAAATTGGTACAATTGGTGCAATTGGTTTTTGAGATATTTCATTTCGAAGTTCGAAATCCGTCAAATTGACGGCTCCCGTAAACCTAGTGTTAATATTCAAATTTCCACATATTTAAATCATTAAATCCTTATGTCCACAATATTCCATCGACATGATAATCATAATCATTCATTTTCTTTGATCACCAATATGATCTTTTATTCTATGTAACTACTGTTCAAACCGCGATATATACCTATTATATTATATATAACTATTTATAACTAAATAGTTTATACGTCTTTCACAGTCAATATTTTTCCAGTTCCACTGTCTCTGTCAATATACAATGCCTTAAATCACTGCTTTTTAATTAGCTGCAATTCCTCGAGTACATACAAATAACTCCAATTTTCGAGAGCGAATCGAAGCACGTCCTCACCTTCCAACGTCTCGAGCCGAACTCAACGTATGTGGTAAACCTATCTCTATGAAACCCGTCAAACTGACGAACTAGCTGTTTTTATAAACAATCTGTTTTTTAAAGACAGTCTGCAAAAGTTTCAGTTATTGTAGACAGTCTCCGCTTATTGTAAGTATTTACAATAGGATAACTGAATTTAGTACAAAATTGAATTAAGCACAAAGGAAATATTAATCATTCCACGATGCAACTGTTGACCGGACACTGGATATTCAACGTGTACCGTAGGACAAGGACCTTGACAAGGGAGCGGACACGGGCGACAACGTCGGTTGTATACCGCCCTCTCCGAAAACCGAACTGACCGTCGTGCAGTTCGGGCACACTCAGGGACAAATGCGATCCAGGCGAGCAGCCACCACTCTTTCCAGCAGCTTGCCCGCCTCGCCCAAAAGGCACAC
>NT_177239.1:55546-57817 GCF_000188095.3 Bombus impatiens | reverse complement strand
CGCCCCGGCCAGTTCTTTCTCGGTGACCCTCGATTCCGGGTTCCAACTTCCCGCGGTGACTTCTTCCGGCGGTTGAGGCTCCTGCTCCTCCTCTTCGATAAGGCTGCCATCTCCCTCGTTCGCTGCTCCCGGGAACAGGGTGCCGACGACCTCCTCCAGGAACCGAGGGTCCATGCTCTCCGTTAAGAGAGACGCCCATGGACGAAGTTTGTTCAATACCATCTTCTAAGGGCGCCCCCAGGGATCAGGTCGAGGCTGGCCAGAAGCTCGTCCCAGGCCCGCCTCTTCGCCTCCTCGATGTCTCGTTGCGGGAGCCTTCGCGCTTCGCTGTAGGCGTCGTACAGACGAGCCACCGTGTCTTCGTCCACGCGCCACCTACGGCGGGATCTGGTGTACCGGCGCCGGGCGCGGATACATGTCTCGCGGAGACGAGCTATCTCCTCCTCGTCGCGGCGGGTCACCGCCCACCGCGGGAATCTTCTTCTCCTTCCCGGTGGGCCGATGGGCCCGCGCGCATCCAACGAACGGTCGCCCATCACGCCGCCAACCGCCACCTCCATGAAGATGTAGAGGTGGTCCGAGAGGGTCTCCTCCGGGGAAACCTCCCAACCGGAAACACGGCGGGATGCGGCAGGCTTTGCCCATGTGAGGGCCACTATGTATTCTCCCCGCTACGCCACGCACGTACTGGATGACCCCCGGTTCATAAGCCGCAGGTCGAGTATGGCCGCCCAGTCCTGTACGTCGCGCCCCCTTCCGTTGGTCCTGCGGAAGTCCCACGCCGTTGAGTGGGCGTTGAAGTCCTCGAGGACCAGCGGCGGGCAGGCGCCCAAACGCCTCGCGCAAGCCGCGAGCCCGTCCAGGAAGGAGGCGTATTCTGTTCGGCTGATGTTGGGCGACATGTAGACGGCCACCACTGCCAGGTCGCCCCATTTCACGGCCACAAAGCCCCGTCCCCGCTCGATCACCGAGCAGGAGGGACTCCCCGCGATCCCGGTCCAGAACACGGCGACCGAACCGATTTGTGTCCACCTTCTCTGTCCTCTCTTCTGTCTCTCATGGGGTCAATTGACGGCGGTATCGTTTCCTTCCTCTTCACCGCGTCCCCACCGTTGCCTGGAATGGTCTTTGCTTCCTGTGCGGTCCTCCTCTTACGAGTAGGCGGTTTGCATACCGGTGACCCAATACGGTGCGACGCGGGCATTCCCAGCACAGCGGACACGCGGTGTCCTTCCTTCCCGCACCTGTAGCAGCACTCCGACCGGTCGGCCGTCGATGTACAATCCCGGCGCACGTGACCCGGCTCCATGCACCTGAAGCATTGGGGTCGACGCGCAGGGAGAGGGGAAACCCTCGCCGTTGATCAGCCTATGTTAATCCTACCTCTTCCTCTGCTGATTTTCCTGGCCGCTGTCAGCGGGTAGCGTAGCCATACCGACCCTCGGCCCCGAGGAGCGGAGTGGCTCATCGGCATGACAGTCCCCGGCCTCAGCAACGGCGGCTGCCACCTCCTCCGGGGTGACCGAGTCCTCCAGTCCGGTCACTCTTAGCTCGGCTGTCCTTTACGGCAAGGTTACCTTGGCGGGTAAGTCTTTCAGCGTGGCCGCCATCCGCTCGGCCAGTCACGATGCTTAGCTCCTAGCGTCCTGACCTGGGATTTCAAACAGCAGCGCCCCTGTGATCGCCCTCCTCGGTCTTAACTCCGTGATGTCGAGTTCGGAGACCTGGACTTCCCTCTTCACCACCGACATCGCATCCCTGTACGTGAAGCCCGAGCCGTCCCTCACAGTGAGCGATACTGCGGCACACCGTGGGGGTCTGGGAAGGCTGGGCACTTTCTCGCTGTGCATGTCCCGCCCACGAGCGTTGCGTCTCTTTCCTGCCCCAATAGCTCCGAGTCCATCGCCGCTGCCCGCTCCTCTCATGGATTCCCTTTCCGTGCGAGAGCACACCGGAGGCCGAGCGGCCACCTCCGCGAAATTCCTTGCTCTCGTTCCGCCGCTTCTATTCACCGCCCCGGGAGCCAAGGCCCTTGTTCGCAATGTCGACGACGGAAGAGACAACGATACCCGTCCCTTGGTTCTTGCGTCCTCGGTCGGCGCATTGACCATTGGAAGAGGTTGCGCTGTGGGCTTCCTGTTCTTTCGCCCCGCTCTCCCTTTTCCTCCTCCTAGGACGATAAGAAATCCTGCCTCGTCGGCCGAGGACTCCATGGTCGACCGTGAGGTGTCTTTCGCCGACTGCAATCGTGCTTGTACGGTTCTTGCGGCG
>NT_177239.1:50004-53792 GCF_000188095.3 Bombus impatiens | reverse complement strand
CCGGACAGCCACGGTTGCTCGATGACGACGCAGCAGGGCCCGCTTTACAACCCGCCGCTGCGCCGTTAGTGGTATCCCTCCCCTGCACCGTAAACGATTCTTTGATTCGTTTTTCTGTCCATTGTAATTCTGAGAAATCGTCGAGGTCGTCAACAGGGGTTTCCATCCTGGTGCCGCTCACTCTTTCGCTCCCTGCACCGGTCAAGGTTGGTGTAGGGTGACGGAGAGTCCCACAAGAAGGTGAGTTGAGTGGTCTTGGCAGATACGGGCCCACCAACTTCTCCGAGGTTCTCCGCACCGGATCGGAAAACTGGCGGGGGCCGACCAGTCACCATCCGGCTATAGGAGAATATCAGATTCATCGGGGTTTCCCAGGGCGTCGTCCTACGCCCTGAGAACCCGTAGCCGCCTCGTGCTCCCCTTGGTCCACCTGCTGAGTCCCACTTAACCCAGTGACGAGGGTCATTGGGTATGCGTAACTGTATTTTCCCCTCCTCGCGGAAGAAAAGGATAATTGAATTTGGCCACAGTATTTTTTTATTTTGACCAATCCCCCTTTTCTAGCAATCATGAGTAAATCCAGGAGATATAATAAGGTATTGAACAAAATTGTCAATATCAATGAAGATTGTTCTGAGGACACCTCCAAAGAAGATCAGTAGGAGTTAGGCCAAAAGCGAAGCTGACAGTGAAAGTTCTGAATACATTGAAAGTGGAGAGATAGAAGGATCTTAAGATAGCGAAGAGGAGAAGTTCTTGAAAGTGTGTCGTAATAAGAAAAGAATGCATATTCTTTCTAATTCTGACTCCGAGGATGAGAGGACGAGCATTCCAACACATCCCAAAATATAATAGGTAAAATCGAAATTGCAGTTGACGGGACACAGTGGATAAAACTGAAAGCGGGAGATCTAGGGGTAGGACGCTCGTTCGTGTGATATTAAAAGGATATCGCAGGGTCTACTGGCTATGCTAAGAAAAATATTATGTCGTGTTGTGTAACTAGTGCTTTCGAATTGATAATTGATAGACACATAATGAAACACATAAAAAATTGCTTGCAGAAAAAACAATCTTGATTGGGACCATTCGGTCGAACAAAAGAGAACTGTCAAATCTAGCGAAGGGAAAAAAGGACAAGATGACTTTGTTTTCCTCACATTTATATAAATCAGAAAACTGCACACTTACTGTCTATAAAAGTAAACCTAAAGTAAAAGTCCTCCTTCTAAGCAGCAAACATACAGGTGTACGAATAGAAAATAATCATAAACGTGTTCCAAAAACCATTGCTTTTTACAATAAAACAAAGTTTGGTGTGGACGTCGTTGACCAGATAACACGCAAATATAGTGTGAAAGCAGAGAGTTTCCGATGGCCCCTTCAAGTTTTTTTCAATATTTTAGATTTGGCAGCGATAAACGCGTGAATATTATATAAAGAGTGCACCAGATTGAAAATATTCTGAAAGGAGTAAGGATAATCAATATGGACAGAGGACTGGCCAGGAAACACAAGGCAGGTAAAATACTCAATGTGCGGTCAGCTTCTGTCCATACTTATGTTTTACAGGATTTTAAAACTATTAAGACGAGACGTAATGTCGAAAATTTTAAATACTTTACGAAGGAAATGGATACAGATAATTTTATTTTAAAATTTGACCTAAATTGTCAAAATTTATTTATAAATGTGAAGATGAATGAACATCGGGATTTCCCGTCTGGAATGTTGGGAAAACCCCCAATACCCTAGTCCAGACTTTTACTATAGCTATACTTAACTAATAAAAATAAGAAATAGTTTTAATGTTCCAATCTGGCTTTATGACGATAGGTTCAGGCTCGAAGTGACATAACTGGACGTAGCCACGGTCACGGGAGGGACGTGTACCTGACAGAGGTATGGAATGATTATATGGCTCTCCTTAAAAACAAAAATTGACCCGAGAGGTGGGGACAGGAATATATAAAGGCAGTATTATTTGGATTAGGGGTTAGTCAGTTAGTTAGTTAGTCGTTGGGCGAATTGCTGATTGAGTTATCGAGAAAGTTATCCGAATCGTGGATTACGCCGGTACTCGTCATCCCGTGGACCGTGGATTTGTTATCGAATCTGAATTCGTTGTCCATCATTTCGACCATCCTATCGCCGCTATTACTCATAGCCTCTTGTAGTGTCCACATTTGTACCAATAAACATTAGCTACATTCGCGATGGTAAAGTAAGTAAAGGTTCATCGAACGCCCCCAAAATTCGAACCTTAATCCGACATACATAATTCTAACGACGAAGACGCATATGGAGAAGGTTTCCAGGCTACTGTAGAAACGACACGTGCCACCGAATTAAAGACAATTTATCCTCCTGTAGAAAGAAAGAATAGAAATTACTGGCGGTGTGAAGGGAAGCTCAGAGAGCCAAAGCAAGAGGATTGCAGTACGCGGATCAATTAATCCAGGAATTTAAAATCAAAAAGGAAGAACTTACGGGGAAGAGTCGCGAAAATAAAGAAAAAGGGTGAAAGGAGATTTGCGTCACGTTGGACAGGAACCCATAGGGGAGGCCTTATCGCACTATTATATTCAAGATAGACCGAAAGTTCAAACAGACGGCCTCCACGTAAATAAGGTCCAAAAAATTGTTGACGCATTTTTCCAAACTAGGCCAACTGAGCGGACAGATAGAGCAGATGAGGGTTGTAACGGAGACAACGGCGAAGGTGATTTAATAATTATGGAGGATGATCTGATAGCAGCTCGTAAAAAGATAAATCCTAACAAATCTGCGGAGTGGACGGCATACCAGGAATAGTAGTAAAACTAATAGAGGAAAAAACAACGGACAAACTGCTAAGAGTATTAAACGAGTTAATAGAAGTGGAAAGATATTAGTGATATGGAAGGTGGTGAGGTTGGTTCTCATTCCGAAACCGGGGAAAGATCCTACACATTACATCATCATTTCGGCCGATCAGTGTGGTACTAGCACTCAGTAAAGTCTGGGAGCACACGTTTAAGATCCTGATCGAGAGAAGTGTAGGCCTCGACACACATAAATTCCATATAAATCCATATAAATCCATGTGGATTTAGGAAAAAGAAGAGTACGGTCGACGCTGTGTGCCGAGTCGACGACTTCGCGGAAACCTGTAAGAGGAAAAACATAATATACGTAATCGCAGCGATCGATATCAAAAACGCGTTTAATACTCCTAGTTGGAATAAGATCCTCGAAGAGGCAGAAGGAAGAAGAATGACCGAAGGATCCAGATACTTCTTAATAGCTATCTGGAGGACAGGAAAATAATTACATATGATATAAATGTAGTATCGTTGACGAAAAGCCTAAGAGATATCGGGCGAACCATGAACAATGTCGCGAGAGCCGAGGCGCCGCCGGGTTCATCAATGTGTCATCGGTCTTTTCAAGTGCATAGTTTCGTAGAAAAGACCTACGTGACCCTGGCCACGAGCGTCTGCAGAACACGTGTGCGGTGGGCCTAGCAAAAGACAAGAGAATGCTACAACGGCCAGAGAAGGAGTCGAGAAGCAGCGTGCGAGTCGAGAAGCAGCGTGCGAGTCGAGAAGGAGAGTTTGCGAGTGGCGTTGCCGAGAGAGTGTTGATTGCATTATTGTGAAAGTCAAGTCGTTATCTAATCATTTAGTTGTGCTGTTTTCTGTATGTTTGGCGTGAATAGTTCAGGTTGAACAACAATCGTCTTTTTCTGTCCAATTAACATCTGTATCATCCATTCCTTTGTAAACATATTATATCACGATATTACA
>NT_177239.1:31021-49856 GCF_000188095.3 Bombus impatiens | reverse complement strand
CTGAATCGGGCGTGTAGGGCTGGACAATCGTATCCTAAGAGATCGACGGGCGGTGAAGAGCTAACCGGTCAACGAGATTTAGGAAATGTACAGAGAGCTGAGCGTGATTGTAACGAAGATGAAAATTTTGAGAAAATGAATACCAAGGAGTTGAAGGAGCGCTTCGCTAGTTTGGGTTTAGAAACGACGGGAAGAAAAGTAGAATTACGCGCACGGCTACAAGCGGCCATGGATGGTAATGACACATCGTCGGAAGAAGAAAGCGACGACGAAAGTGAGGATGAAGATGAAAAAAAATGCAAGAGGATACAAGAGAGGTACGCGAAGGGTGTATCAGGACCGTGATGAATATTGTCGAAGGGCATGTGTTGGTTCGACACTGAGTTTTAGAGACGTCGATGATGCATTAGAGTCGTTTAGTGGCAACAAAGGTGAAAATGTCGAACGATGGTTCGAGTCGTTCGAGGAAGTCGCTGATACGTGCATGTGGTCGGATGGACAGAAGGCAGTCTACGCGAGGAAGCTGCTGAAGGGATCAGCGACGCGCACTACGACTGGTAGTCGGCGCCATGCTGTGAACGGGGTAAGTACTGTCATGCGAAATATCTAAGGTAGTGCGCATGTATTGGTCTGGAGTGCCGCGCAGGGTATTTTGTTCGCGCTATATTGGCTAGACATTGCCAACTTACGGACCGCGTGGTTGCTGACTAAGGTAGAGGCGGCTCGAAGTAAGTTCCTAATGTTAGGTAAATTAGGTTGTATAATTTAATAATTAATTTCGTTTAATGTAATGTTGGTGGGTTGTGGTAAATATAATATAGCGGATTTACGAATGTGTCTGACGAGCCGAACGTACAAATCAAACGAAAATTTGAGTATTATTTAGATTAAAGGAGGTATATTTGACAGAAGGATATACGAATGGGATTCGAGAGATTATTAATGTATTCACACATTTCTGCACACATTTATATAACTGCGATTTGTTCATAAAGTAATTTGATGATTTTTGGGGTACGTGAAGGATGGTTATTTAGTTCATATAGTGATACTATATGGGTTGATGGCTTATTTATTGTGACGTTGGCTTTGCTTGTGGATTATGATTGGTACTCTTTTGGAAGGAGATGGCATAATGGTACGAAGAATTTGGCTATGCTCTTGCACGATGCGCCTTATTTAAACATAAATATGGATAAGTACATTACAGAGAAAAGAATTACGGCGCAGGGGGTTTCGGAGCCCCCAGGTCCCGTCGGTGCTTCGAGTGGCGTACCAGGTTCGACCCGACGGTCATCTAGCGACTGGACAAACGAGGGGAGGAGGGTCGGTGCCAGGACCATCTCTCGCTCAGATAAAGTGACCGGGGATCAATCATATTCGGTGAGCGACGTAATCGCTCCACCAAACGTAATGTAGAAGCGAGCGTTTCACCGGTTAGAGCCGAGGTGGGGGGTGGCTCGACTGCGTCATCAGACAAGAAGAACCCAACTAGGGCGAAGAACCCCTTTAAACCTAGGTGGAACTTGGAGAGGAGCCCGGTGGACGAGAGAAATGAGGGGCGAGAGAGCAAGATGAACCTCGACATGTCGGCAGAATCATTTGATGGCGGGCGGCCAATTTCATTTTTGTATGCCACCACAAAGGGATGATGCAATTTTTAAATTGAGGGCTCAGTATAAGTGGAGATCCTGGCGGGAGAATAAGGAAGAAGATTTAGAAGATCTATGTTCTACTAAGCTAAAAGACGATAGAGCGTTGGTAATGCTGGAGGGAAGGGAAGCAGCGACGCTAGTTTCGTTTGTGGCAAGCAAATTGAAGAAGAATATTAGTCGAGATGCACCTTGTGCGTGAAGCACAACGGAGTTAATGTCAGGCACATCACAGATATTTTGGCGTGTCCAGTTATAAGGATGAATAATAGGGACAGTAGACCGGGTAGAAGATCGACGGTCATTAAATTTGGTGAAAGGAACCGGGAGTACTCCGTCCAAGAATGATAGCATGGGGAAATGTGATTGCGAGGAGCAATCATTGATGAGAATGTGGGAACCTGTGACCGTCGGTGCAGGCGGTACACATACAAAATGGGTGCCGAGACGGTACAGGAATAATCGGCTGAAGAGCCAACCTGCTGGGACCGAGCTATATGCTGACAGCTCCGCCTCTTCGTGGTTCCCGCTGGTAACGCCGAGGCGCAACGCATGCATCGCGTGGCGCCGGCTGAGCGAGCTGCCGCCCGAAAGGGTAGGGATTCAACTTGTCCAATGACCTGCAAGGAGAGGGCAGCCGTTCTATGATCTATGCGCGCTGTTCCCAGGCCAGGGGGGCGCTGGAATGTAGACGAGAGTCGAACGCGAAAATCTAAATGCGAAGCCAGTATGAGTTTTTACTTCAGGTATGGCGCGGTGGACCAAAAGGTCGGGCCCTCAAACGCACACATTACTTGATGAGAATGTGGGAGTATAGCTATAGAAGGAGCTGATGCGTCGACTGGGGTCTCGCTGAAGTATGCTTATTTAGCGGTGCCGGAGAGAATCTCCGCTCTACGAAGGTTTGGGAAGAGGAGGGGTTTTTAGTGGGTATGGCGGTACTATCTGCCGAGTTCCACATAACCCAGTGACGCGGGACACTGGGTATGCGTAATGCATATACCCCTCCTTGCGCAAAAAAGGAAAAAGAATGTATCTTGGAGTGCAATAGTACAGTAATAGAAAATTCTCATTACATCTAGAAAAGGCCTGTGGCATGGTTTGTACCCTAATAGCTGCGATTAGGACATTGTTGCCGAACCTCAATGGGCCCACCGACTCAGTTAGAAAACTCTATTGCGGAGTGTGGGAGTTGGTGGTGCTTTATGCTACACCGGTATGAGTCAAAGCCTTAGTAATACAGAGAAACAAGAACATTCCGAAGATGTTGTTAATGATCGAAGAAAATATGGAGGGTAGAGTAGCTCTATTACAAAGAAAATAATTGGACCAGAAAGCCTGCACTTTTAAGAATAATAAAAGGATCATCGATCACTATATCATGCAGATCTTGAGTGGACATGGAACATTCAATGAATATAGGAGAACGATTAGGAAAGAGACACACTCAAGGTGCTGGGATTGTGTTGCCGAAGGTGATGATGCAGAGCATACGTTGTTAAGTTGCCCTAGATGGATCAATGAAAGGACATTGTTGGAAAATTACGTAGGCGAAATACTGACAATCAACAACGTAATCGACCTGGTTGTCAGTAGCGAGGAGAACTGGGTTAGATTCCAAGGGATTTGCCGAAAGATAATGATAGCTAGACAAGATCAGGAGAGGAACATGAAGAAAAGAAAGAGAAGATAGACTGAAAGGAGATCATAATAAGATGAGAGGTACATTCAGTAAGAAGACCGACTTTGAAGTAATGTCGAGAGGTGGTTCGAGGGTCGGTTCTTGTACCGATAGAGGAGAGAGACAGAAGAGGGGTTTTTTAGTGGATAAAGGCCGAGCTCCATATTATCTTGCCGAGCCCCATATAATCCAGGAGCGCGCTAGCGTACCTGGGTATGCGTAATTGCATTTTCCCCTCCTCTCGAAACAAAAAAATAGGTGTAAAATAGAAATGATTATGGATATAGCCGAGTTCCACATAACCCAGTGACGCGGGACACTGGGTATGCGTAATGCATATACCCCTCCTTGCGCAAAAAAGGAAAAAGAATGTATCTTGGAGTGCAATAGTACAGTAATAGAAAATTCTCATTACATCTAGAAAAGGCCTGTGGCATGGTTTGTACCCTAATAGCTGCGATTAGGACATTGTTGCCGAACCTCAATGGGCCCACCGACTCAGTTAGAAAACTCTATTGCGGAGTGTGGGAGTTGGTGGTGCTTTATGCTACACCGGTATGAGTCAAAGCCTTAGTAATACAGAGAAACAAGAACATTCCGAAGATGTTGTTAATGATCGAAGAAAATATGGAGGGTAGAGTAGCTCTATTACAAAGAAAATAATTGGACCAGAAAGCCTGCACTTTTAAGAATAATAAAAGGATCATCGATCACTATATCATGCAGATCTTGAGTGGACATGGAACATTCAATGAATATAGGAGAACGATTAGGAAAGAGACACACTCAAGGTGCTGGGATTGTGTTGCCGAAGGTGATGATGCAGAGCATACGTTGTTAAGTTGCCCTAGATGGATCAATGAAAGGACATTGTTGGAAAATTACGTAGGCGAAATACTGACAATCAACAACGTAATCGACCTGGTTGTCAGTAGCGAGGAGAACTGGGTTAGATTCCAAGGGATTTGCCGAAAGATAATGATAGCTAGACAAGATCAGGAGAGGAACATGAAGAAAAGAAAGAGAAGATAGACTGAAAGGAGATCATAATAAGATGAGAGGTACATTCAGTAAGAAGACCGACTTTGAAGTAATGTCGAGAGGTGGTTCGAGGGTCGGTTCTTGTACCGATAGAGGAGAGAGACAGAAGAGGGGTTTTTTAGTGGATAAAGGCCGAGCTCCATATTATCTTGCCGAGCCCCATATAATCCAGGAGCGCGCTAGCGTACCTGGGTATGCGTAATTGCATTTTCCCCTCCTCTCGAAACAAAAAAATAGGTGTAAAATAGAAATGATTATGGATATAAATTTTTAAATTACTATCTGTCAATAAATATCCACAATTAGTAAATTTAGGTTTAAGATTATGTTATATTTGGGTTAATATATAAATGCGAATGCTCTTTTACTATGAAATGCATAAAATTAAAGTAGGTATCAATTGGCGCTAACAGATGACACGTTATCTTGCGTGCTAAGGATAGTAAATAACAAAATTTCAGTTGATATAATAACCGTCACTTGTTGATGAAATGTCGCGGTCACGATGTTTGGATAAGGATTTCTGTATGGATATAAGGATATGGATTTCTGTAAGGATATGCATTTCTGTTTGTTTTAAAATAAAAACAATAGATTATAATAAGCCTACGATTATAAATTGTAACGTATCCCTATTTAATTATAGTGATATGACTTGGTATTTAGCTTTAGCTTAACCGTCTAAAGTTGTACCCGGAAGACAAACGCAGTAGTAGCTTATGAAGCTATCAAGTCGGGAGAGGTAGGAAAAGCATCAAAATCCGTGATTTCTCGCTTCAGATAGCATATTGCCATTAATAGACATTACACTGAGCTCATTACGAAGTAAGTTCACATACTAACCCAACGTCATGTAAGAACTTTATTATCTTTTTCATGTTCAATGTCATCTCAATGTCATATAATCAACACAATTAAATGTATCTCAACACGGATGGTTATGAGCTTTTACTCGTTTCTTAGTAATAGTGATGAACTATTTGTAATGTGGATTTGTAATGTGGAATTTCGGACTACATGATTGAAATGATTTAAAAAATAGATATATTTGTAGTAGAAATTTCGCGAAAGCTAATTTTTGTGCTTCTGGAAGATTAGGGAAGGATACTATTCTTTGTTTGTATTCAAGTAATAATAACGAGAGAGTGAGTGAAGCTTATATCTTCAGGTAACATTAGTGATGTATGTCTGAAAAAAGCAAACGCGCGTAGAGTCTATGGTTTCATTTGAACGTTTATACCGATGCAGTTATCTCTTCCTGGCAGACGAATAATGTTTGTCTAACGTCATATTACGTTTT
Organism: Bombus impatiens; assembly: GCF_000188095.3. Classification (NCBI taxonomy): domain Eukaryota; kingdom Metazoa; phylum Arthropoda; class Insecta; order Hymenoptera; family Apidae; genus Bombus; species Bombus impatiens. The sequence goes on along the minus strand of NT_177239.1, from coordinate 44,182 downwards.
ACTCTCTCTGAATAAAAATTGTTATGTTTACCGATTTTTCGGAAACAGCTTGATCAATCAGGATGACACTTTTTACTCATTATAAGACATAATTTCCCGTTGGTTCAGTTACAAAATATTTTTCCATTTGTTTTTTGTAAACTATTTTTTTTGCACAAATCCAATTTTTATGTATAAAAATTCATCAGTAGATGAAACCTTTTGCATCTTGTAAGGGTAGTTCATTGACTGGTTCCGTTTGCAAAATGTCTCCAATTTGTTCATTGTTAACTATTATTATTGCAAAGAATTCGTTATTTATCAATTTCATTTACGTCTGCTCAGTGATTGTTCTACAATTGTTGGACTGATAACGAGATGATTCTAAAATAACAGCCTGGGCAAGTAGTTTGAAATTGCGTTTTTCAATCTAGGTTTCAACTCGTATTTCCGTTGTAGGAAACAACATTAGCTGATTATTATTGTTGCTGTCGTATAAGCGAAATTTCTTGATATAGATGCGTACATCGTATTTTGTTCCTAATATTTTGGAGATGTACGGTTAGAATAAAATTGTTTTTCACTTGTTTATATTAATTTTACTGTCCATAAGTAGCCATGCATTTTGTTGAATATTTGTTGTAGATGGCTTTCGGATTTTAATGCTTTATTGTCTCTCGCGTATATTAGTAGGTCATTTGCGAATGCTATCGCTTCTTTATTTTTATCGCTATTTGAACCGCATATCGCTTATGTATAAACTGAACAAAATAGGGGAGTTCACGGCTTCTTGTTATAGGTCGTCTTTGATTTTAAATACTTTGCTTGAACTGTTCTGGCTGTTACGTAAAATTGTTTGTTACGTAATACGTTCTAAATTATTTTTATTATGTGGTGAAATTTCTTTCTGTGAGATTAAAGAAAAGTCCATCCAGCCAGAATGTGTTGAATGCCCCCTCTAAATCTATGAACACCACTCGTATGCCATCGCTCGCGTTTCTTGTCCAACAGATATTTGGTGTGAATTTTGGAATTGCGTGGATTGTTGAATGTTTGAATTTAAAGATAGATTGAATGTGTAGATTCGACTATTTTACTAATATTGGACAAAAGATGGCTGATAGGATTATTGCTGCCTTTTCTTCTTAATGCTACTACTTTGGTTGTTTTACAAATGTAGGTAATTATTGAATATTATGCTGTAGTCGTAGATTATAAAGGTAGCAGATTTTTTAAGACTAGTAGGGATATTGTCAAGACTTGATGATATTTTATTGTAAAGTTTTTTGAAGGTTGACTTTAGCTCATTGTAATTTGTGAAAAGGTTCGATGGGATTAAATCTGTGTCTCGGTTGGCAGCTATGTTTATGTTGCTGAATGTGCATATATTTTTGTTGTTACTGTTGAAGTGGTCACCACTTATAAGAAAACCCTACATCTGGTCTTTTTAGTTTTTTCAAGCACTGAAGTCATCGACACCGTATAGACAAAAGACTGGGACGAAGGCAGACCATTAACAGTAGACAGGCGACGTTGGCTTCGGGGTTTTCAGTTATAGAGCAACACTGGTAGTGTAACGTAAAATAACATAAAAAAACAAATTTAAGATGGAAAATAAAAGAAGAACTTTATTTTTTTTTCTAATACCTGGTTTACAATTTGCTTACGAACTCTAAGCGTGACTTTTCAAGACTGACTCTTACAACTCGACTTCCGATCGGATTCAGTTATTTTTATTTTGTCACCTCTCAATATCCCCACTGTCGTCGAGTTTGTTAGGCATTTGCGACTGTTGCCACGCCTTCTTCTCGAACATTCGGCGGAAGCACCGTTGGGATAATGATGGTTCATTAGGCACTTCGCTCCGGCGATATATATTGTTGCCGAGTGCCGCCGCATCTTTATCTCCGGTTTTGAATTGAGCCGGTCGTGACACTAGCGCGCGGATCTGGATCAGCTCAAATTATATTTCTACTTGTACTTACAATTCTGTATTAAAATATATTTTCTACCTTACAATTTATCCACGCGTTTCTCTGTTGATACACCTGTGGAGGTGTAACATCAGTTCACATCAGAGACCAGACTACACACCGCGGGCAGCATGGCGCCCAGATGTCTGCACATCCTTGGCGCGTACCCTCAATAGTCCTAAGTACCCACCGGGGGTTTTGGAATTTTCATAGTTAAGGTCCTTCAGACCAAGCGAGTATCTCTTGTCTTAGGTTTCCTTTTACGTGTATTGTTTACTACGGTTTAACACGGAAAGTTAGTTTTTCCTCACGTCTGGTATGTTCCGTTAGCAACTTTCTCACGAGGGCGGCTAAAACCCTTCCTGGTCCACCAACCGTCTTATTATCCAATCGGAGACGGTGTCTACTGCCCTAACTTCCTTAACCAAAATTATCATCAACAAATCCGATAGTCCCGTGTCCTTAGACACACCCACCCCAAGCTTTCCTCAGACACAGTATCGCCAATAAACTTCACTTATTCTGTATCCTTAGAAGAGTCAACATATCTTTACCGATCTCTACCCTTATAACAGTCGCGTACTTAACGTATCATTGTAACTGTTTTACATAACGTGGTTGGAGTTAATTGTGATTTATGTTAATTTAGTGTGTATTCCAGTTTGATTGCTGAATTTGTAATAAAGTATAATTAAAACAAAATTAATAGTTGTGTTACGACTCAGCTATTTTATTTCATCAACCAACCCTTAAGTTTACGTGACAGAGGATTAGTCATTGTTAGGTTGAGCGAAATAACGAGAGCGAAATATTGCTGTCGCAGTCCGTCAAATATATTTTGAATAAATAAATAAATAAATTATTTACAGACGAAGACAGACGAATGTGAGTCGTTGGTACAAATACAAGTTGCGGAATAAATACTCGATAAGTACTCGGAGAAACTATGTAGATCACTTCGGTATTCGTTTATACTCGTTGATGCTCTTCGATACTGTTGGAAAACTCTCTCGTCCGTGATCGCTTCCGTTTATTTATACTGATCGGGGGAGAATCGGAAAATTCGAATTCGTCTACGTTTGACGGTTGTATGTAGCGGCGACATTGTTTTGCCCGGAGTTTATTTGTTCTTACATTACTTTTGATTTGATTTGAATTGTCCTCTGACTCATGTGCCGGTACAGATCTAATAACCTCAACAGTTACGTTTGTCTGTCTATTTGTTGCTTTATTTTGTTCGTTGGTTCGTTCATATTTGCTAATTGTTTTTTCATGTTGCTATTTCGTGGATTGCTTTAAAATGTGCTGCCAGTATATTTAGTTTGTCACTTAATTGCCGATTTATATGACGTCAAGATTTATATTGGCTTTAAATATCTCTGAATTTCAGTTTGGTACTTTTAGGATGTCTATGTTACCGTGGTCTTTAGAACTGGTCTTCACTGTGTGTCTTCGTGGTCTTTACTGTCAGTTGGTGGGGAAAGTTCCTCGATGCTATTTAAAAGTTGTATACTGTTATTAGACGTTTTGTATCTTTATCTGTAAGACGCTGATTTCGAACGTCATTTCAGTGTCATTTGAGTGTACGACTTTGTGTTTAGTATCATTCTGTATTAGAATTCCAGTTTCGCCAACTTGTTTAGCATTTGATCTATCGTTCCTCATGAATGTGTAGTTCTTGAAGATAATTACGCGTCTTGTATTTAATTTAGTTTCGCAAAGAAGGAGCACATCTGGGTTGTGTTTCTCTAGACATTCCTCTAGCGATGCTCTTTCTTCGTTTGTGATTAGGAAGCTTATATTTATTTATATTATGATTAATTTGTTATAGGATATTTTCAGTACTCTGCTGACTCCTACTATATTGTTTCCCGTCGTCAGAGTTCTTTGTCGAGTGCTTCCGCGATTACATTAATTTTGCATTCGATGTGTTCGATTACACGAGTCACTTGTGAGGATATATTGATTTTGATTCATTGATAGCTGTGTCTCTGTTATTACACAATGAGAACGGTACGTTTGCTTTCATAAAATTTAACAAATTCTTGTTTACTCTCGTTTTCTAGTTTTAATGCGAGTTTCTTTTATTCAGTTTTTTGTTTTATTTAGTTCACCCCAGTCTCGGGTGTCTGACAGTTTTTCAATGTATGTAGTATAGCGTATCGTTCTCCTTACTGTTGGGGTGATTACGTTAGTGCAAGAATAATCACACAGATTGTGTGACTTGTTACATTTAATATATATGTAATTCAAGCTAGAATTAAACGCAACTTTATTCGTTTCTGTTCTTCTCTCTAGCACCGTGTAGCGGTATTAGGCCGCAAAGAACAACTCTCTTTTCAACGATTGCGTCGGTACATATATCATCGTACACTATCGCTGAAAGACTGTTTATGAGAGACCGACGAAACGTAAGCAAGGCCGCGATAAAGTCGTAAACAAGAGTCGTAAGTGAAGAGTTGTGAATAAATAGTCGTCCGCACGAGTCACGAGTCCAGAGTTGTAAAGAGGCCGCTAGTCGAGTTGAAAACTCAGTGTTAAATAAATCACCGAGTATTTCTTTAGCACCCTACACGTCCTACCACCTCAATCATTTGCATCAAATACGGCCCATCTTTATAATTTTCTCGCAGCTAATACATGTATGTAGTAAAATCTTTATTTCTTTTAGTTTATTAATGTCGTTGACCGCCAACAATTGAACCATGAATATGGAGCGGTTCCGTCTTTCTTGTTCGGATCGACCATTAGCGAATTTCCTAGATTAAAAAATTTAATTCTACAAATTGACTCGCCCGCACTGTTTCGACCACTTCTTTGATTTTGAAGTTGCTTTTCAAATTTGTTTGTTCTTCGCGAACGGAACGGTTCGTTTAATAAGCTGGTTACATGTTTTCCTGTTTTAGTTCTATTTGCGAATTATTGTGTATTATTATATTTTAGTAAATATTTTGTGATAAATAGTACGGGCTATCTGATGCGATGTTCGTTGGTGTATACGTTGCGTGCATAGCAATGGATTCTTTTTTGACCCTGATTTGTGCACGTTCACCGTTAGATTTACCAGAAAATTCGTTATTTTCTTTTTCTTCGTCATTGGTGGGTTTGTTCATACTTCGTTATTTCTTTTGTTTCCCTTATCATCCATGACGATACTATTTACGGACTCCGATACGTATGACGAGTTTTCGTGATGTATGGACTTTAGATTTCTTTTCTTACAGTAATTCTAATAACTTTTTACCATTGCATTTAATTTTTGTAATAGTTGGCTTCCCACAGTGTTGCTACCTTTGTTCTTGCTGTTGAGTTTTACACTTAATGACATGTTTTACTCTATTATTATTATGTTCGCTGCTTGTAATGTTGTTTTCTTTGTTCAATTTGGTCATTTTACATATCTCTTCATTGTGTCAGCAGTTTGTGGCGCTGTGACAGTTTTGCTTCATTCATTTCTTTAATTATAAATTCTTCTCCGCGTACTATGTCGTTTTGTTTTGTGGTTTCGTTGTGTCTCATTTTAAGGCTGCATGATTATTTACTGCTGCTGACGAAACTGCTGTATTTTTCTACATTATTTCTGGGTGATAGAAAGTGACACTTTTTTTTGATTTTCCAATCTTTCTATTCTTGTTCATTGTTTCCTTGCACCTGCACGATATATTTTATGCTATACGAACTCTTGTCTATTGTGCGTTCTCAATATCTGTCATTTTGTTGTTCCCTCCCCTGTCCTACTTTTATTAAAGAAGAAATCATGAGTTCCCTTTCAATGCGCATTATTTTGTAGAAAAAATAACGCTCAACAAGATATACCCGAAGTAGTAAAACTGAACAATATGATTATCTACTCAGCACCATTCCTATTTGGTATAATAACTGTTTTTGTTATATTACTTATGTCACGTCTTGCGCTGCGTACGAGCCGTAACGTAGACTAAAACTACCAATAGCGTGAGTGAGCGTTTCAATTTGAGATTCAAATAAAATTTAACAATTTGTATAGAAACCAAATTCGAGCCTCACAACCCGTCACATGACGACCCCTCCACGGTAGACCTAATTATAAATAAGCGTAGCGACATAGAAGATAGAGAGATAAGTAGATCTTTAGTTCAGAGTATTCTTGGCAAGTTATTTCTTTGTTCATAGCGATTAGTTCTCAATTCCTTTAGCTCTTAATTTCTCAGTTCCTTTGCCTTTCAATTCTTTAGTTCCTTAGTTTTTCAGCTCTTAGTTACTTTAGCTCTTAGTTTTTTGCTCTTAGTTCTTAAGTTCTTTAGTCCTTTAGTTCTTTAGCTTTTAGTTTTTTGTTTCATTAGTTCCCAGTTGTTGTCAGTTTTGTTAATCGACGTGTTTGTATTTGTCAATTTGTAAATTATTGAAAGTCAAATAAATTAAAATCTTGTAATTAATAAGAGTTAAAAGGTATCGCGAACGATTGTAACTTGGAGTATTCGAAATCTCAACGACAATTCTGTCAATACCCAATTAGAATTAGAATAAATATTTGTTGTGGAAAATATTTGTCTAATAATATAATAGGATTAAGCGAACATTTATTTTCACCAACTTTGATCCTCTCCAGTGCCAGTACTCCTGCTCGTAGCAGGTTAGCCGAAACGTGGAGTTTAATTGCCAATCGCATTAAACATCAGACAACGCTACCATTTAATCTAAATTCAAAAATTAACGACAACACAACCAAAACAAATCAAACAAAAACGTAACAACTTTTCAAAAGATGAAGATCAAAGTGGCAAAGAAATATGGTAAAACCGCGCGATGAACTTAACGTGATGGAACCGCTTGCCCCGAAATTGGAAAATAGTCCTTTCATTAGATATATTTGGTATACGATTATGACGACCTTGGCAACGGAAATGGAAACGGAAAAGGAGGAATGGATTTATGTCGAACTTGTCTATACCCCCGGACTACTCTATTTTGATAATTAATATGAACAGGCTAACTGGAAAGAAAAAAATTGAGGCTCGGGGATTTCGGAGCCCCTAAACCCCGTCGATGTTGTGCGTGGTGCCACCCCAGGCCTGCATCGACGGTCATCAAACGACTGAGGAACGACGAGAGAATGGTCGGTTCCAGGGCAACCTCTCGTGCGGTAAAAACGACCGGGGACCAAAAGCAAGGAGAGAAAGGTCCGATAAGAAGAGAGTTAGGTAGCAGGACAAGATAGCGAAATGGATGCTGACTTCCAAGCGGAGTTGATGGACCAGGGTAACAATCTGACTCCGGATACAAATAAGAACTGACAGGACTAAAGGAGGAGGGGAAGATAGTATTGAACAGGAAAAGAATCGGTGGAAGAACCAACATTCATCATCCGCGGATGAAGGAGGAGGATGGACGCCTGAAGTAATGGATACCGCGGGACTTATGAAGAGCCTGGAGTTCCTTCTACTCAATATGGAAAGCATGATGAAGGGAATTAACGGCACGAGTAAAGAGAAATGTTAGAGAAATTGAAATCGGACAATGTAAGGGAAATTAGGTTGAATCCACTGTGTTCACCAACAGTGAAGAAGGCCGCAAACAATCTAACCAAGGTAGGCCAGTATAGAAACGTTAAACTCACGATGGATGACGAGATGGCAGCGTTATATATCGATACGGATTTAGACTTCGTATTCCGAGACATTTTCCTAGAGGAAGCAAAAATTACCCCCACATGGAAAATAAAGACGGAAATCGAGAAGTCCAGTTTGGACATGGAAAGACTTCTAGAGACTCTCTAAAAACGAGATAAACGTGAAATAGAAGAAATAGACTTTAGCATAAAACAATTTGACGGAACTCAAAAAGCCAAAGACTGGATATCAGAGTATGAAGAGGAATGCAGAAGATATAAAATCAAAAGTGATGAGGAGAAAGTCAAAGGTTTAAAAAAGTATTTAGAGAAAACAGCAGCAAAATGGTACCAAACAAATCTGCTGAAGGCTGAAGGATACAACTGGGAAGATTGGAAAGACGCATTTCTCAAAACTTTTAACAATAAAGGTTGGTCTGCAATACGATACGCTTACAACTTCAAATACCTTTCAAGTTCGTTCATTGAGTATGCCTTAGAGAAAGAACGATTAATGTAGGCAGTAAAGAGGAAAATGACTGAAGACGTGAGGATACATTTGATTGTCATTGGATTACCTATCGACATCCAAGATAAAATCGAGAGAGAAATTGTACAATCAACAAATGACCTAATGGGAATTTTGGGACAATACAAAGATCAGAGAAAAAGGAAAGAAACATAAGAAAAAAAGATAAACCTGGACAAAAATGCAAATCCACCATCCAAGAAACGACCGTGCACTGTCTGTGAAGCACTGAACTTCCCGGGTCGATTCCACTTAATATAATTATGTAGAAATAGAAACAGAAACGCTCAGAAGAAACCCAAACAAATAAATTCACTAGAACTATTTACCTCAGAAAATGAAAAAGCAAGAACACCAGATGAGAATGAAAAAAACTAAAATGCCCGGAGAAGTACGAACCACTGATAAAACTGCGAGTTAAAATCAATGATCAAAAAGAGGTTGAAGGTGTTTATGATACTTTTTTTTATATTTACGTGAAGGAAATCCGCACGGACGCCAGGCCGCGTCTGGGGAAAGCGGCGTGGTAGTGTCGCACTCCAACCGACTAAAACCTCCACGATGGACCGTCCGGGCTGCGATCGAGAGAGGCCCGGGGACCGCCCCCCCCCTCCCCGCGCTCAATATCACCGCTGATGGAGCATGTGCGGCCATGTCACACTGCGCCTCGTCGCGGGAACCGCTGTGACAGGCAGCCCGGTTCCCTACCGGACTGCTTGGTGGCCCAGAGGCGCTGAGCCGCCAGCGTCCAAGCCCGAATCCCACCGGGGGGCGCGGCGGACCCGGCCCAGCGCGCTTCGCCAACGCCACACGGAGTTCCCAGGAGATCACCCATCCAAGTACTATCCGTGCCCGGCACTGCTTAACTTTCGTGATCTGACGGGAACGAGTGCTTTTTTTAAAGATGTTTATTAAACCCAAGATACAATTTTAAATACATTTTGGTATTCACAATAAACGGTGAACTTATGTAATGATATCTTAGGCAAAGGTACCGATACGCAACGGTACGACGTAGCCATGCTATAATATGTGTCGGCGCTTTACATTTTTCGTGTTTAATATAATTTTTTGGTTTAAGCCGCTGGAGGCGCGAAGCTTCTATGTGATTTTGTTTTTATTTGTTTTTACTGTCCTGAAAACTGGGTCGCAAAACGGGAACGAGTGCACTCAGCGCGGCATGGACGTTGGCCCAGGTATCTACGACACTGGAGCCAATGCAAGCTTTGTTAATCAAAAGATTATTGATCAAATAACAGCAGATATAACAGAAAATAATAGTATGTTCAAAACTATCAGTGGAAAGGACTTCACGAACAGCCGGGCGAGACTAAAAATAAGAATAAATAAAATAGAAAAAGAAATAGACGTTTATATAGTACGCAATGATAATTTTGCATATGACCTTATCCTAGGGCTAGACGTCATAAAGAAATTCAAATTAAAACAAGATGAGAACTAGAGAGTCACTCAAAAAGTAAGTGACAAAGAATAATCAGAAGAAAAAAGAGATAAACATTACCGAAGACATGGAGACGGACAAATTTATAGACAACCTTGGACACTTAAATAACTCACAAAAGAGAGCGGTATTTTAACTTATAGAGAAATACAAAGAAGTATTTGCCAAACACAAATTCGATGTGGGAACGAGAAAATTACAAGAGGCCTCCATAAAGCTAACCGAAAACAGGTACATATCAGGAAAACCATACAGGTATTCCATCCCAGATCAGAAAGAAATAAAGTTTCAAATCACAAAATTACTAGAACACGATCTCATAGAGGAATCAAGTTCACCATTTGCAGCACCAGTGACACTGGCTTTTAAAAAAGAATCGAATCGGAGAGATAGACTGTGTATCGATTTCCGGGAGATAAACAATAGTGTAGTTCCGGAATCACAACCATTCCCAAGAATAGAAGACATCATAGTCAAAGCGGGAAATTGCCATTTCTTCTCAACATTTGACATTAATTCAGCGTTCCGGCCAATTCCAATAAAAAAAGAGGACCGAGAGAAGACAGCCTTCATAATACAAAATGGGCACTGGCAATGGAAATGTTTACCGTTAAAAATCTCTCCTGCTAATTTCTAACGAGTGCTTGCAAATATTCTTAGAAGAAATGGCCTAACAGAATTCTGCATAAACTATATTGACCGCATCCTAGTTTTCTCGAAAACATTCGACCAACATATCAAATATATAGAGCAGTTAATGAAGGTTATAAACCAAGAAGGTTTCCGATTAAAACTGGTAAAATGTAGGCTAGCAGAAAAGTCAGTAAAATATCTGGATCATATCATCGAAAAAGACGGTGTGTGACCAGGGAGAGATAACTTCAAAGCGATACGGGAATTTGAACGCCCAAGAAACAAGAAAAACGTGAGACAACTACTAGGAAAAATTAGTTTTTATTACAAATTTATAGAAGACGCGTGAAAAATTCTTGGAACCACGCCACAATTTATTAAGGAAAAATGTAGAATTTATTTGGAACGAAGAATGTGAAAAATCATTTCAAAAGATTAAAGAATACCTCTGTTCAAGTCCAATTCTTTCAATATACGATCAAAACAAAGAAGTATTCATTTATACAGATGCAAGTGGAAACGGTTTAGGAGCTGTCTTAAAGCAACCTCGAGACAACGGGACGTTACATCCGGTTGCGTTCTTTTCAAGAAAATTAAAACCAACAGAGGCAAAGAAAAGAGCAATCCACCTCGAATGTCTGGCTATTAAAGAGGCGATTTACTGGAAACATTGATTAATCAATAGATATTTCACTGCTCTCAGACCATAAACCGTTAGAGTCAATGAGAATTAAAGCAAGAACCGATGAAACTTTAGGAGACCTAATGCACTACCTATCGCAGTATGATTTCAAAGTCATCTACTCGCCGGGAAAAGACAACGTAGAAGCAGCTGCACTATCCAGGAACCCCGGCTTAGAAAGTTTTGAAAATGAAGAAAACGTTCTGAAAGTGGTGAATATTATTACAAAGAAGGATATAATTCAAGATCAGGAGAAAACGAAAAAAACATTAAAAATACAAAAAACCTCACAAAAAGTCAGAAATATTTTTCAAAAATATTAAAGGGCGTCAACGTATATTCATCTCACGAAATTTTGGCGAACACATCACAAAGAAGGTTCATGAATTCTTCGGTCACGTTGGAAGGAACCATATACTAATGAAAACCCGACCTTTCTACTACTTCAAAAATATGGATCAGATAGTCGACAAAGTCTGCAAACAATGCGAAATCTGCATTAAGAATAAAAGCAGAACGAGAAGACTGATTGGATTTATGTCAAAACTAGGACCAGCTAAGAAACCGTTTGAAATAATGTCATTCTTATTGACCATTTTTCAAGGACCGTTTTTATGCCCACATCAAAAACACAACGCTCAGATGATATAACAAAACTTATAGATTCGATGGAAGAAATCGACTCTATAAAAATGATCCTCGCAGAACGATATCCAGTACTGACATCCAAAGAAATCCAAGAATACGCAAGGAAAAAGAACATCAAACTAATTTTCACCACGACAGACTGTCCATCCTCGAACGGATTGAACGAAAGAGTAAACCAAACACTAGTAAACAGGATCCGATGCAAAATTAATTCAAACAAAAAAAAAGAAAAACTAGACAAAAATCGCAAAAGAAAGTGTGGAAGAATACAATGACACCCAGATACAGTGTCACAGGATTTGCTCCGAATTACTTACTGTACGGGAAAAGAATTTAAATCGTTCCTAAAGGAATAAATGAGAACAAGACAGACTTAGAAAGAGACAGAGAAGAAGCATTTAAAAACTCAATAAGAAACTTCGAAATTAACAAACAAAAATATGATAAAAAAAGAGGAGAGCATGAATTTAAAATTGGCGATATGGTCTTCACTCACAACGGGAACAAATTAAATAGAAATAAGTTAGAGGAAATCCGGAAAGGGCCTTTCAAAATTCTGAGAAGGATCTCAAATTCTATGTACGAAGTGGATAACGGTAATCGTAAATCTGGAGGGAATTTCTTCCATGCGAGTAAACTAGTCCCCTATGAAAAGGACAATTAGCGATGCAATTGTCAACACGAGGAGGTGAGGCGTAAACTCCCTAAGAGTTCAAACGCGGATAAACAAAGGGACTATCACTGTTTAACGGATAGTGTGACCTTATTTGTTGTTACAGACAACCGATTTGCCAAACAGTCATTTCACAGACGAACGGTTAGAGAAGAAGAAGGATTTCGAGCGTTAGAAATAGACACAATCATAAGAGAAAAATTAGTATTTAGAGTACTGAAGATTGACAGAGGAAGAGTGGTAGTTTAGGATGTGGAAAATCGATTCTCGATTTTCAGGTAGACCTTGTACAAAGCTTTGTTATTTATTATTATTTATTGTTATTAATTATCATTAATTGTTATTTACCTCTGTATTTTATTTAAGTATTGTTACAATAAACTCGATTTTCAGACTTAAGAATCGATCCCTGAATTATCCGAGAATTGAACATTATATATGTCGGATTTGCACTGGGAGTAGGGTTGTGGGCGTCCAATGAATCTTCTCGAGAATTAGCCATTTGCGCTGGGAGTAGGGTTGTGGGCGTCCAATGAATCTTCTCGAGAATTAGCCATTGGTACGGTACACACAGGCGTAGTTTATTGCAATGATAGAATTATTACAGTCTTGACAATTAATCACGGCGGTTCGGCACTCGCGACACTAGTGACGATGGTTTCGGGCTCAATAACGAATTCGCGGCCAACGGGATAACAAAAGAACGTACTCACAAAGCCTAAGTCTGGTTAAAACGTGAAATAACCACTGATCGCGAAGATGTTACTCTTTAATCCATGAGATCGCGCGAGAGAATGACTTTCCCGTCCCGATGATGCCACAGAGGAAAACTATATTGGGGTGTGTATAAGGACATGAGATCATCGGATTCGTCGAGGAAAGCCTTCGTTCAGAAAGTAAGGGAAGTTGGCGTTGCTGCTAATTGGTCAATCTCCATATCGGTGGTTAGAAGAAGATGCTAGCCGCCCTCGAGGGAAAGTTGCTAGTGGGAGACG
>NT_177239.1:28113-30629 GCF_000188095.3 Bombus impatiens | reverse complement strand
TCACAACTCTCGAACAATTACAATCGTCAATTACAATCGTATTGAATAACTACAATTGTTTAATTACAGCTATAGTAGACTCTAGATTACAATGTTGCGGGATTATCCAAAATTCCAAAGGCTCCGGTGTTCTTTCATCTCCGACATATATATTGTTGCCGATTGCCGCCACATCTTTATCTTCGATTTTGAACTGAGCCGGTCGTGACACAAGCATGGTCATGGCAAGAAGCGAGAATGTCAGTGGTAATCGACGATCGTTGATTGTCAAATAAATTATATTGTTGAACACCGCCGATTATTTCTTGGACATCTTACACCAAATACCACCTCATGTATGTTATACAAGTCAAATGATATGACTCTAGATTAAAATAATAAAATCAAGAATCCAAATAACAAAATTTTGTAGCGACACCCGAAAATGAAAGTAACACGTGAAGTTAAATTAATTGTAACAAATGAATATCCATGGTGCATTTCGTTGATTTTGCAAGAATAATTGCAATAATAAAATTTTATTTACTTACATAAAACGTCAGGGCATCGACGCATCATGACATGCAACTGAAACATAGTAATAATTAATAAATAATTAGTAGCAACAAATTAGAATATTAATAACGAACAACGATAAATAATAATAAAACACTAACATTTAAACCAACAATGTTTATTAAGAGAACATGTTGTAAAACGAACGTGGAGCGTAGATCACACGCGAAACGATCGGATGACGTACGACAGATTATAATCACGATAAGCTATGAAATGTAATATAAAATAGTAATTTATCAAAATAATTGCACAAATAGGAAAGAACGATTTCCAAATTAAATTATTAAATTGGAAAAAACAAACGATCATGTGAAAATAAAACGAGCGTGCAATATTAAGAAAATCACATAATGCCAATTCATGGAAAATACTATTGATTTTAATAAGTAAAGAATTGAGGTTTATGACATTCCGGTGAACTGCTAAAATGACGGTTAGATCGCGTCGCTTCACTAAATCACTATAAATTTTAATAAATAAAGAATAAAGCTTCAAGGCGTATGTGTGAAATGTTAAAACGAACGTACAAGTTATGGTGTGCCACGTTGGGACAATCACATTAAATGACGCTTCACTTTAAGCGTCAAAAATATTAACTTTCCATAGAAACAGGGTGTATTATGAAATAAATGATCGAGCAAGAAATCAAAGTGAGCGCAATACTCAAGATGCACCGCACTAAATAAATTAAGTTCGAACATCAGAAAATCACATAAACGCTTGATGAAAAAATTCACAATATTTAATTTATATAATAATCACAGGATATAATCACAGAAAATATCACAGAATGAGCGTATGGTGACGCAAGTTGCATTATGTGCATCCTCACGATAATGATTAATTGAGAAAGGAATTTGCATATATGATAGAGAGATAACCGCAATCAAGTCTCAACTGGACGCACGAGGTAAATAAGATAAACCTAATGTAGGATTTTATTTATATTATTTAAAATGGAGTAGACAGGAATCGATGGTTATTTAACGCGACCTAAATACAGTAATGTGCTATAAACTAAGCAACTAAATAGTTAATTTACAACTCTCGTCTCCACGGTTCCAACGCTCTCTTTCACGCAGACCACACTCCTCGACAACGTTAACAACATTCTCTGACTTCTCAATTCACACTCTCTGACTTCTCAACTCACACTGGCTGCTAATTCGTCTTTTTCCCTTATGCATCCCTTTGTCTTTTCTCATAGTCTCACCACGTACGTTCCGCCACCGTCCGTGGCCATGGTCACGTAGGCCTTTTTTCCGAACGCATTCCGGATACATTTGTAGAGGATAGTTGGTCGTGTGGTCGTTTAATGATGAGATTACTCGATATTGAAACCGACAAATATATTTTAAAATAATTATAAATGCAGAGACAACCGTAGATTGCTCGATACTGCTCGTTAAAAGAATGTTCACTAAAACGCGCGATACTAACTGAGCTAAACACTGTGTGTTAATCGTTAATAAAATCGCTCAAGACGGAGACGGATAAAACTGATCACCTTACGATCGTGTTTGTTTAATTATACTGGTCGAGGGGATACCGGTAAGTTTCCATTCGTCTTTGTTTGATGTTTACACGTAGCGGCGACATTGTTTTGCTCAGAGTTGGTTTATTATTACATTATGTATGTCGGAGATAAGAGGACACCGGTGCCTTCCCTCTGAAACCTCGGGAAAACCCATAAAAATATTGTAATTAAAATCCACAGTTGTAATTAAACGATTTGCCGTCATTCTACCCAATTGTATTTGTTTGAGATTTGTGACAATGAGCTTGGGCTCAAGACGACAATTAGTCGCCGAACGTAGCCGCGGTCAACAGGACGAACCCTCCGTCTAATAAAGGCATTGAGTAATCCTATAGCTCTCCTTAAAAGAAATATTTGTAGCGGCACGTGGCAGTAAACATTCCAACGGTTTCTGCCCCGTGGCTCGCCACACGCAGAACCC
>NT_177239.1:21605-27926 GCF_000188095.3 Bombus impatiens | reverse complement strand
ACAGGAGAGACCTATTTTTCCACGAACGACGTCTCCCACTAGCAACCTTCCCTCAAGGGCGGCTAGCATCCTTTTCTCAGTACCGATATGGAGATTGGCCAATTAGCAGCAACGTCAATTTCCCTTACTTTCCGAACGTAGG
Source organism: Bombus impatiens (assembly GCF_000188095.3). Lineage (NCBI taxonomy): Eukaryota > Metazoa > Arthropoda > Insecta > Hymenoptera > Apidae > Bombus > Bombus impatiens. Next base: position 27,784 of record NT_177239.1, on the reverse strand, counting down.
ATATCCCCGACGAAGCCGATGACCTCGTGTCCTTAGACACACCCCGTCATAGTTTTCCTCTGAGGTATCACCGGGACGGAAAGTCATTCTCTCTTGCGGTCTCATCGACAAAAAAAGATTAACGTCTTACGGTCAGCGAATATTAACACAGAATCCGACTTAGATTTTTTGCGAGTGCGTACGACTACCGTCCCGTTGTCCGCGGATTCGTTATTGAACCTAGGATCATTGTCATTAGATTCTCGAGTATCTAATTACCACGGTTATTTGTCCGGTTCTATGGTAATCGTATTTGCACTAGCCAATGTCTTCTCTATTGCATAACGACGACGTGTAATCCAAACGAAGATTCGCTTCACACCCCTAACCCTAATTCTAATGTAAACCCGACATGTATATCCCAGCGCTGTTGGTACTTCGAGGCAAAACAACAACGTGGCTCGAATTGTCTTCTAGCTCATGTGCTGCTACACATTGATGGGCCTGTCGGCACTTAGGCTTTCTCGCGACATTGTTTATAGTTCACCCGATATCTCTTAGGCTATTCGTCCACGATACTAACTCTTCGCCAAAAAGATAGCCCAGGTACGCTATCTTTAATTTCTCAATGAAGCGTATAAAATTTTTCGCCTGTAACGTATAATATCGAAACATTATGAGCTCAGGAAATAAGTCACAATGTCGTTGATATTTGTATACAATGAATAGAAAAAGAAACTATTCCATACTAAGGTCGAAATGATAGCACACTCTGTTAATATGTTTAGAAATTGCTCAGTAGTTCATGATCTATCAACGAGTAAAGATTACAGCACAATATTATATAAATTTGTAAGTATATAGGACGCGGAAAAAAATTAAACGAGTTTGAGAAAAAGCAAATTCTTGAACTAAAACAGCAACAGTTATGAGTAGCGAGAATATCGAAAGTAATAAGAAGAAGTCGTAAAGTAATACACAATTTCTTAAAAAATATTGAAGATTATGGCAAAAAGAAAAGTACTGGTCGATCGTGATAAGCGAGTAATTTTGCATGTAGCTTCCAACTCGCAGTTAACAACGAAACAAATAATGGAAAAATCTAGTGTTAAAGACAGGTTGGTATAGTCAGTTAGCGACAAAAGAAAACGGCTTTCCATAGCTGTCATCTGTGTCGCTACATCAGGAAATTATATTCCTTTGTTATAAATTTTCCCAAGAGTTTGCATGAAAGCCGAACTTCTAAATAGTGTTCTGTCAGGAACAATGGTAGCATGCCACCCAAGTGACTGAATGCAAAGTGAAATTTTCATTTAGTGGCTCGATCTCTTCATTCCTTGTGTGAATCCGAAGCGAGATGATCCAGTTCTGCAATTGTTAGATGGTCACACTAACCATAAGAAAAATCTACCATTAATATAAAAAGTTAGATAAAACGTAAATATCATTTTAAGTTTTCCTCCATATTGCACTTATAAAATGCAACGTCAGTTTTGGGGTTCATTGAGCACATACTATACCCAAGAAGTCATTCCTTGGCTTCGAAACAACCCAAGACGAATTGTAATACGATGTCAAATATCTAAACTTCTTGGAATAGCGTATTGCAAGACAGTAATATTACAAAATACCGTTACTCAGGTTTTGCTAACTAATCGCAAAGCGTTTACTGATCTTGGTTTTGCTGCAACGGTGACAACAGATAGGCAATAAATTAAGGATAAAGTATGTAATTTTTCAATGGAGAGAGAGAGAAAGAGAGAGACTAAATAAATAAATAACACATATCTGTCACTAATCCAGTACTTGAGTGAAGTTTTATCTCGTCCCAAAGGTTATTCACAAGTAAGATGTCAGATACAATTATCTCTGCGGTTGATATTATGCCAATACCGCAAACATTTTGAAAACAACGAAACAATTGTCACGTAAAAATGACAGGAAAATAATAATAAAAAAATGTTGACGCTACCTGGCAACCAGCGGCCCACCTACCTTCTTCCCGACCCTCAATAAACTCAAGGACCCACCATAAAACGTCAACTTCTAGCTTAATTGTTTCCATATGTTTGCCAATCAATCTATTTGTATAGAAGCATTTTCGGGTTATGTCCGGATTTAGGAAAAGTCCTTGATTTTATTAGGCTCTTAAAAATCACGGAAAAAGCAGGTAGTCACCGAATGGGAAAACCCAACACATGTCCATCGAAAACGACTGCTTTTCCTCAGGAATGAAGTCACCCCCGACCCACGTTTGTGGGAGACCTCCTCATATCCTTTTTCATTAGTATGGGTCATAACCAATCGGCATCGCGGACGTTTACCCTCACTTCATTGACGTAAGGTGTGAATGACGAATCCGCGTTCTTCGTTCAAAGGGCACACCCATATCAAGCTTTCCTTCGGAAAAAGATAAGAGCGAAGAGTGAGTCTCGATCAAACATCGGCTCAAGTCAGTCTTCACCAAGGATCCACTCGTCAGTCGAATACAGTCTGTCGACACAACCCATCATCATCCGCGACAACACGAACAGAGTCTCAGGTCGTACTGATTCGTAGTCAGCTTCTATCAACCATTCTCTTTTATTACACCGAAGTTGTTGGATTGTGCAAATATATAATACCTGTTAACAGCAGCATTATCTTCAAGTTAACTACCCTTATTATCCCACAAGAAATAAGGAATCGAACGATTCGTAGCGTCGAACCTAACCCCAATCGTAACGGAAATTTACGACTCAAATCGCGAAAATTTAAATCTGGGTGCCAAGTAAATCACGGCATAGATTTTCGGCTGATCCACCTTGCAAAACAAAGTTAAGTGCTCATGAACTGAAGTTGCAAAAAGTGGTGCTGTACCGTCTTGTATAACCCGCAGATTTCTACGCATGCGAAGAGGCATCTCGTACAATAACTTGCCTATGCGTATTCTTAAAAATTCCAAGTACGCTGCTCCATAATCGGGAAAATAAAATAATTGGACCAACGATTCTATCATTTAAAATTCCTGTTCGAGTATTTGCTAGAAATTATGTTTGGGAATTTGACTCTTAACACGTTTGGATTTTCACTTGGCGAGAAATGTTCATTGAGCATATCCACCGTTCCATATTTACTGAATGAGCCCTTGTCCGTAAATAATATTTTCGCAGGAAAGTTACAGTTCGACTAAATTTTGCGAGACATCCATCTGCAAAATTTTGTCTTCTCGGGAAATCTTCCGCACTCAATTTTGAACTTTTCGAAAACTGTACGGGTGTAGCTTTTCTTTCTTCAATGCTATCCATATGATTGTTAATATCTTCTTCTGCAGCATAACCCATGTTTGGCGCAGTTGGATTTCACAGGTACTTGCATCTAATAATTTTTGGTTGATTCTACATAATATACTTGTTCTTTGTACCCTATTCTATTAGCAGATTTTTCACATAACGCAAGTGCATATCGGCAAGTGTGTTAAAAGTATGACATTGTTATAATAGACGACGAAAAGATGATCATGTACACTATGACCACAATATACACAATATGCAGTAGGTGCATTACACACGTATTATGCGCACTACACACAAAACACACAATACAACTCGCTCAACAATAATTGCTACATTCGCATGGGCTCTGAATAACAAATAAAATGAATCAAAAATAAAAAAGTTTAAAAAAATGAAAATTAAAGAGGTCGAACAATGTCTACAAAAATTACTTAATTTCCTATACTTAATTACCTATACTAACGATACAATGTAACTACACTGTTAATTCGACCAATCGCGGGGAGATGTAATCGCGAGGAGAGATGTCAACGGGAGTCATAAATTCCCATTATGATTATAGCAATCGACACCACGAATTGATCGATCCCCTGATTTCCGTTGAGATAATAGGGGTGATTAAGTTTGTATAACACTGTGATTCACAGAATTATAAATTATATATTTCCAACACTTAGATTACACTGTTGAGCATAGACAAATAGATAATCACTTATCGCACGAAGATAAGATAGATATGTACGTTAGAGCAGGGCTCTTATAATTGGATTTAGTGTATTAGTGGACTACGTCCACTATAATATATTTAGTAGAGGAGATATATGCTCGACAATACCGAGAACCGACTCTCGCGTTATGCATAGACTGCCACGTTAGGCGTTAGCTTTAGACTTAGTAGTTGACTTTTCCAACGATGTAGAAGAAGTGAAGTTGAGTGACGATGCTGTGTCGGAGGAAAGCTAGTGATGGGTGTGTCTAGCGCACGGGACCATCGGATTTGTTCACGCCATTTTAGGTCAGGAAATGAGGGCAGTATACATTGCCTCGGGTTGGAAGGTTGGTGGACTAGGAAGGGTCTTAACCGCCCTCGATAGAAAGTTGCTAGTGTGAAGCATCGTACGTGAGGAAAACTAACCTTCCCGTGTCAAGCCGTAGTAAACAATAGTCTTTAGAAACTGATTTAGAAAAGACATTTGTTGGGTCTGAAAGATCTTAGCAGGAAAGTTACTCGGGTTTATAACGGGTGCTTAAGGCTATTGAGGGTACGCCGTACGGAAGAGCGGACATCTGGTGTCCGTCTGGCCCGCGGTGTGTGACCTGGGCCAGGCAGAGAGTCGCCCGGCGTAACATACACTGTAACCATTCTTTTTTATTCTTCATATTTTTTCTTTGCAATTTGTCTGTGGAGACATTTGGCAGATTATTGTGTTGAGCAAATATTAGGTTGATATGATCACTAGTTCCTACATGCTAAGTTGGTACGACTTCTAATGACGCTCCTTTGTCTTAGGCGTCGATCACGTGTTAATTATCTAAGTGTATCCGGTGTGTTCATATGGCTGTATATGGTAGTGAAATACAGAACGTAAAAACTGAATCTGTGTAAATCAATTAAATATCAAACTCCAAAATCTATTTAATAACATATCGTAGCCATTGGAATTTGTAGCATGTGGACAGTCACCTCCATTCAAATACCATTGCAGGCTGACAATTTATAGACACATATCTACACCTTTGAAACAGGCGATATGTACTTAATCATTTATACTGAGATTAGGTCATGTAGGTGCTTCCTCTTTAACCTTGTAGTAGTATGGGCTTCGTAAATTTTTATCGTTACTTGATTCGAATGCATTGCGATTCTATTGCTGTACTTTCGAATTTGTTCGTTCTTAAACAATCACGGAGCGTTTGGGATCGACCGTACTAAGAATAATCGCTTATTCTATCTTCGATATGTGGCTTTTCGCTGCTGTTCCCCAGAGTGCAATTCCATATGTCCATATAGACATTTCTATTGCATTATACATCCTTCATTTATTACCTGTAGTGAGGTTAGATGTACCACTAGTTAGCCAGTACATTTCAGTTTAATTCTTATATGCTCCATTGTTGCTTCTATATGACGTATCCATGAAAGTTTTGAGTCGAAACGTAAACCAAGTTATTTACTTGATTAGATTGTGAAACAATCATTTCATTTAGTGAGGTAGTTGGTGCTCTGTATCTGCGAAGTGTAAAAATGATGTATTATAGTTGCATTTTCCTGCATTTACTTTGATTTCTTGTTAAATTAGTCATTTTTCTATTTTATTAATGTGCTCCTGAAGTGCACCACTTGATATTTCTAAATCTTTTTTTATTTTATTTATTTGTTGAAATTACAATCAATTCTCGCGTTTGAGAATTTTCAGTAATTTTTCTGGCGTGGCGCGGTGACATGGCTGTTTATTTACAATAAGTTAATACTTGTTATAGATAGGTATAATTTGTAGGTATTATAGGTAAGTGCATATGCTTAATTTGGATAACTAAATGAATCTAGCATTTAGGTCTGGCGGGTAGTGCCTCTTCAGCCTGCGAATCTGGTCCGTCGTATCAAGTAGTCCAGTGATTAGGGGGTTTCGGTGTTTGTTGACTCTTTTGCTATATCTGTCGCTGTATTTTGCTATTTCCTCTTTGACTGTGGGTATCTTGAGGTCGCGATGGATGGTTTCGTTGGTAACATACCAAAGTGCGTCTATTAAGGATCTTAGCGTTTTCGATTGGAAGCGTTGTAGTATTTCGATGTTGGAGTTACTTGCTGTTCCCCATAGTTGAATTCCGTAGGTCCAGACAGGTTTTATTACGGTCTTGTAGAGGGTAATTTTATTCTGTATGTTTAGTTTGGAGCGTCGGCCCGTGAGCCAATAGAGTTTTTTT